>NC_044041.1:10977767-11136497 GCF_901765095.1 Microcaecilia unicolor | reverse complement strand
AAATATTATAGTTTTGCTGGAGTCGCGGGCAGCCGGCATTGAAGACATCGGCAGGCTTACGCCGGTTCCAGCAGCCTTCCCTTCCCTCGTTGCAAGTCGGATGATGGCTCCGCCCTCGTAGAAACAGGAAATACGTCAGAAGAGGGCGGAGCCATCATCCGACTTGCAACGAGGGAAGGGAAGGCTGCTGGAACCGGCGTAAGCCTGCCAATGTCTTCAATGCCGGCTGCCCACGACTCCAGCAAAACTGTAATATTTAAAGGTACGGCGGGCGGCGGCGGCCGGGGCAGTGGCGGGCTGGGGAGGCAGATGCAGGATCGGAGCTCAGCCTGCTCCCTCCGCTCCACTGCCTCCACTGCTGGGTGGGCCTGAAACAAAACTGGGTGGGCCTGGGCCCCCCCAGGCCCACCCGTGGCTACGCCCCTGCTGCAGTATGTGCAGCCCGAGTCAATCCTTGTGTGTGTGAGTGAGACTAACGAGTTAGTTACTTCTTCCATTAAAGGCTTGGTTGAAGAGCCAAACTGTCACCTGCTTCCTGAAGTAGAGATAGTCTTGCGTTAGATGGAGTCTTTCAGGAAGTGCATTCCAAAGTGTGGGGGCTACTCCGGAGAAGACTCGCTTTCGGGTATCACATCCTGTAATGTCTTTTGGAGAGGGTGTGGTTAGGGATACTCCTTGGGAGGACTTTAGTGATCCTGGAGGTGTGTAGAGGATCATCCTATTCTTCCGGTAATTGGGGACTTCATACAGGTAATTGGATATCTGAATCCTGCGTTATCTAAAGTTTGGAGTTTGTTGGAATTGCTGTAGAAAACTGTGAAGAAGGTGCAATCTATGTTTAAATGAACTTAAATTTCTTTCAAATGTGAAAATATAATAAATATAAAAATAATGAAGCCTGATGGGAAGGGTTTGGGGTGGAGGGACAGATTGAAGGAAGGAGCTAACCCTTTAGTACTGTAAAGCTCAGAATAATCTGTATTCCTTGCCTCCATCGGGTTTGCCTCCTCCTTCACTTTTTGGCTGAACATCAGTTCTCTATACCCCCTGCTTCCATCCCTCCATTGTCTTCTCCTTTCTCCTTCCCTTTTCAACTGAACACCAGTGCTCTGGACCCCTCCTTCCTCCTTCTCATTTCAGCAGAACGTGAGTGAAAGCCGGCCTTTGCTGGTAGGGGTGTCTGGCAGTGAGTAACAAGAGACTTGAGATCCGGCACAAAGATTTTTATTTCAGACCTGCGGCTCATGGCATTCTCAGGAAAATCCTTCTTGTGACTAGGATCAGCAGTAGCGAGTATGAAAAAGATAACCCATTAAAACAAACTGTTCCCACTACTGAACAAGGATGTCATTGTGCCCCAGAATACAGGCGGACTTGTTAGTCAGAATGGTTCTCCTACCCTATGTAATGGGTCTTCTACCTTATGTAATAGAGTAGAGACCTTTTATGATGTGGATAGCATGAGGAGGGGCAGGGCCGCCCCCGGGGCCCCGCCCCTGCCATCCCCCCTGAGGTCGCCGCTGATGCCGCTCCCCCTCTACTCCCCCTAGGTCGCCGCCGCCGCTGCTCCCCCCTCCACTCCCCCCTCCACCCGCCCCCCCTCTGTCTGCCACCGGGCTGGGCCCCCTGCATTAAAATCAAAGCGCCTCTCACCTCCGTGTGAAAGCGCTGCAGGCAGCAGGGCAGCAGATCGCCTCCCTTCGGCCCTCCTTCCCTCCTTGTGTCCCGCCCTCGTGGAATTTATGTCAGACAAGGGCGGGACACAGGGAGGGAAGGAGGCCCAAAGGGAGGCGATCTGTTGCCCTGCTGCCTGCAGCGCTTTAACACGGAGGTGAGAGGCGCTGTGATTTCAAAGCAGGGGGCCCTGCCCGGTGGCAGACGGTTGACGACGGAGGGCGGGTGGGACTGTGGTGCCGGGCCCCCCTTGGAGGCTCAGGCCCGGGGAATTTTGTCCTCCCTGCTCCCCCCTCTCGGCGGCTATGAGGAGGGGTCTAGCTAACCTAGAAGAATGGTCCAGAAATTGACAACTAAGATTTAATGTTAAAAAATTCAGGGTCATGCACTTCAGCTACAGAAACCCGAGGGAGCAGTACCATTATGGAGGAGAAGGTACTTCTCTGCTTGAAAGAAGAGCGAGATTTGGGGGGGGGGGGGGGGTGATCGTTTCTGAAGATCTTAAGGTGGCCAAACAGATAGAAAGGGTGATGACCAAAGTCAGAAGGACGCTTGGGTGCATAGGGAGAGGAATGGCCAGCAGGAAAACGGAGGTGATAGTGCCCCTGTATAAGTCTCTGGTGAGATAAACAGAAAACAGACACTGAAAGTCCAAAAAGGTTCTTTATTCGTACAGACTCAACGTGACCACGTTTCGCCAAAAAGACTGCATTAGGGGTAGTAACATAAAACAGCTAACCGAGGACAAGAAAGGCTTAGCCTGGATAGCAAAACTGATCATCCAAGATGACTTCCGCAGTACTTCTGTCAGACTAAGTGTCTGCTTTCTGTTTATCTCTTCCGTTGTTGCAAGACACTCAGTGACTCTTTGCTATTTAAGTCTCTGGTGAGACCCCCCATTTAGAGTGCTGCGTGTAGTTCTGGAGGCCGCACTTATGGAAAGATATAAACAGGATGGAGTCGGTCCAGGAGGCGGCTACTAAAATGGTCATTAGTCAATTAATTTGCACACACATCTCAGGAGTACGCCCAGATCTTGGAGCACAAATCTAGGTGCCATATATAGACTCTGGGGGGTAACTGTACAGATCCAGAAAAGGGCCAGCAGGATGCCTACCATTGTTGGCCCTACCATTAGTCTGAGACGAGGGCATCAGATGGCACTCTCCAGGGAGTGGCACTCTCCCCTTCCCTCCTCAACCCTCTTCCCCATGTTTACCTTATTTTTTTCTTTTCCAAAAGGCAGCAGCAGCAGCAGCGATTCCCATAGGCTGCCCTGACACTGGCACTGGCCTCTTCTCTCTACTGCAGTCCGCCTCTTGACGTAACCTCCTGTTTCCTCAGAGGCCTCTTGATGTAACTTCCTGTTTCCTCAGAGGCCTCTTGAAGTAACCTCCTCTTTCCTCAGAGACCTCTTGATGTAACCTCCTGTTTCCTCAGAGGCCTCTTGATGTAACTTCCTGTTTCCTCAGAGGCCTCTTGATGTAACCTCCTGTTTCCTCAGAGGCCTCTTGATGTAACTTCCTGTTTCCTCAGAGGCCTCTTGATGTAACCTCCTCTTTCCTCAGAGACCTCTTGATGTAACTTCCTGTTTCCTCAGAGGCCTCGATGTAACCTCCTGTTTCCTCAGAGGCCTCTTGATGTAACCTCCTGTTTCCTCAGAGGCCTCTTGATGTAACTTCCTGTTTGTGCAGCGCTGCGTATGCTTTGTAGCGCTATAGAAATGCTAAATAGTAGTAGTAGTAGTAGTTTCCTCAGAGGCCTCTTGATGTAACCTCCTCTTTCCTCAGAGGCCTCTTGATGTAACTTCCTGTTTCCTCAGAGGCCTCTTGATGTAACCTCCTCTTTCCTCAGAGGCCTCTTGATGTAACTTCCTGTTTCCTCAGAGGCCTCTTGATGTAACCTCCTCTTTCCTCAGAGGCCTCTTGATGTAACTTCCTGTTTCCTCAGAGGCCTCTTGATGTAACCTCCTGTTTCCTCAGAGGCCTCTTGATGTAACCTCCTGTTTCCTCAGAGGCCTCTTGATGTAATTTCCTGTTTCCTCAGAGGCCTCTTGATGTAACTTCCTGTTTCCTCGGAGGCCTTTTGATGTAACCTCCTGTTTCCTCAGAGGCCTCTTGATGTAACCTCCTGTTTCCTCAGAGGCCTCTTGATGTAACTTCCTGTTTCCTCAGAGGCCTCTTGATGTAACTTCCTGTTTCCTCAGAGGCCTCTGATGTAACCTCCTGTTTCCTCAGAGGCCTCTTGATGTAACCTCCTGTTTCCTCAGAGGCCTCTTGATGTAACCTCCTCTTTCCTCAGAGGCCTCTTGATGTAACTTCCTGTTTCCTCAGAGGCCTCTTGATGTAACCTCCTGTTTCCTCAGAGGCCTCTTGATGTAACTTCCTGTTTCCTCAGAGGCCTCTTGATGTAACTTCCTGTTTCCTCAGAGGCCTCTTGATGTAACCTCCTGTTTCCTCAGAGGCCTCGTGATGTAACTTCCTGTTTCCTCAGAGGCCTCTTGATGTAACTTCCTGTTTCCTCAGAGGCCTCGATGTAACCTTCTGTTTCCTCAGAGGCCTCTTGATGTAACTTCCTGTTTCCTCAGAGGCCTCTTGATGTAACCTCCTGTTTCCTCAGAGGCCTCTTGATGTAACTTCCTGTTTGTGCAGCGCTGCGTATGCTTTGTAGCGCTATAGAAATGCTAAATAGTAGTAGTAGTAGTAGTTTCCTCAGAGGCCTCTTGATGTAACCTCCTCTTTCCTCAGAGGCCTCTTGATGTAACTTCCTGTTTCCTCAGAGGCCTCTTGATGTAACCTCCTCTTTCCTCAGAGGCCTCTTGATGTAACCTCCTCTTTCCTCAGAGGCCTCTTGATGTAACTTCCTGTTTCCTCAGAGGCCTCTTGATGTAACCTCCTGTTTCCTCAGAGGCCTCTTGATGTAATTTCCTGTTTCCTCAGAGGCCTCTTGATGTAACTTCCTGTTTCCTCGGAGGCCTCTTGATGTAACCTCCTGTTTCCTCAGAGGCCTCGTGATGTAACCTCCTGTTTCCTCAGAGGCCTCTTGATGTAACTTCCTGTTTCCTCAGAGGCCTCTTGATGTAACCTCCTGTTTCCTCAGAGGCCTCTTGATGTAACTTCCTGTTTCCTCAGAGGCCTCTTGATGTAACCTCCTGTTTCCTCAGAGGCCTCTTGATGTAACTTCCTGTTTCCTCAGAGGCCTCTTGATGTAACCTTCTGTTTCCTCAGAGGCCTCTTGATGTAACTTCCTGTTTGTGCAGCGCTGCGTATGCTTTGTAGCGCTATAGAAATGCTAAATAGTAGTAGTAGTAGTAGTTTCCTCAGAGGCCTCTTGATGTAACCTCCTCTTTCCTCAGAGGCCTCTTGATGTAACTTCCTGTTTCCTCAGAGGCCTCTTGATGTAACCTCCTGTTTCCTCAGAGGCCTCTTGATGTAACTTCCTGTTTCCTCAGAGGCCTCTTGATGTAACCTCCTCTTTCCTCAGAGGCCTCTTGATGTAACTTCCTGTTTCCTCAGAGGCCTCTTGATGTAACCTCCTGTTTCCTCAGAGGCCTCTTGATGTAACCTCCTGTTTCCTCAGAGGCCTCTTGATGTAATTTCCTGTTTCCTCAGAGGCCTCTTGATGTAACTTCCTGTTTCCTCGGAGGCCTCTTGATGTAACCTCCTGTTTCCTCAGAGGCCTCTTGATGTAACCTCCTGTTTCCTCAGAGGCCTCTTGATGTAACTTCCTGTTTCCTCAGAGGCCTCTTGATGTAACTTCCTGTTTCCTCAGAGGCCTCTTGATGTAACTTCCTGTTTCCTCAGAGGCCTCTTGATGTAACCTCCTGTTTCCTCAGAGGCCTCTTGATGTTACCTCCTGTTTCCTCAGAGGCCTCTTGATGTAACTTCCTGTTTCCTCAGAGGCCTCTTGATGTAACCTCCTGTTTCCTCAGAGGCAGGATGCAGTAGAGCAAAGAGGTCAGTGCCGGCGGCACCGTAGCAGGGCAGCCTATGGGAATCACTGCCGTCTTTTAAAAAAGAATGAAATAAGGTAAACATGGGGGAGAGGGTTGAGGAGGGAAGGGGGGAGATGACAGAGCAGGCGGGATGGGGGTGGGGTGGGGGGGCGGTGGTGGCATCTTATCCCTGCCTCGGGTGGCAGATTGCCTTGGGCCACCTCTGGGCCTAAGCGCTATTCTATAAGGTGTGCATAAGAAGCGGGTAATTGCATGAGTGCAGCCTGGGTGGGAGGATGGGCAGAGCTCCCACTTGTGCACATAACTTCCAGAATAGTGTAAGTTATCACGTCCCTGCTGCATGTTCTTGCCTGTAATTACACCAGGTCTATGGCTGGCACAACTGAAGACCCTTCAGTGTAAGATGCGCTGATACCAGGTTACGCTTTTGTAGAACTGGCTCCCACCGTGTGGTGTCATGGCAATTAAATGAATGTGCCCAACTGCCAAATTGCCCCCCCCCCCCCCGTAAGCACAAATGAACTGAATGTTAGAATTCAGTGGACCCATTGGTTCTGAACATAACTGTTGGATTTTTATATGCAAAGCTGCAAGTTGATAGCATTATTCTGCTAATTATACTGCCAAGGAGGAGTCAGTGGGCTGAGAACCAGGGGAAATGGGTTCGATTCCCACTGCAGCTCCTTGTGACTCTGGGCAAGTCACTTAACCCTCCATTGCCTCTGGCACAAAATAAGTACCTGAATATATGTAAACCACTTTGAAAGTAGTTGCAAAAACCTCAGAAAGGCGGTATATCAAGTCCCAGTTCCCTTTCCCTATTTGAGATTCTACATGGAATGTTGCTACTATCGAAGATTCTACATGGAATGTTGCTGCTATTGAGATTCTGTTGCTACTATTGGAGATTCTAGATGGAATGTTGCTACTATTGAGATTCTGTTGCTACTATTTGAGATTCTACATGGAATGTTGCTATTCCACTGGCAACATTGCATGTAGAAGCCTGCCCTTGCAGATCAGCAACTTGGCCGTGCAGGCTTCTGTTTCTGTGAGTCTGACGTCCTGCACATATGTGCAGGACGTCAGACTCACAGAAACAGAAGCCTGCGCGGCCGCATTGGTGATCTGCAAGGGCAGGCTTCTACATGCAGTGTTACTAGTGGAGGAGTAGCCTAGTGGTTAGTGCAGCAGACTCTGATTCTGGGGAACTGAGTTCAATTCCCACTGCAGCTCCTTGTGACTCTGGGCAAGTCACTTAATTCTCCATTGCCTCAGGTACAAAATAAGTTCCTGTAATGTACATAGTAAGTAAACCACTGATTGTGGTTAACCATCAAACCACAGAAAGATGGTCTATCAAATTCCTTTCCCTAATTCAAGAATGCTTATAGAGCTCATGGCCATCATTTTCTGCTGTAACCCTGCAATAATTTATTGAAGATATCAGTACAAACAAAGCCTTTCTGTCTCCTATCAGTTCCTTCTCCGGACACTCTCTCAGAAGGTCTAACAGTAACGTTAGCATGTTTCCAAATGTGTTTGTCAAGGATTGTGGAATGTGAAGTTCAGAGCTGCCTCTTTGCTATTGGAAATTCAGCAGCAGCTTAAAAACTACCTTTCCCATGATGCCTAGTGCAGTGGCTGGGAGGCTCCTCGGCTTTACAGCTGTAGAAGGGGAAACAGCACAGGGCTGGGATCAGTCACAGCCATCAGGGTTCCCCAATTATATGCCAGCCAAAGAGCTGAGGACGTGTGGGCCAAGGACGGACCTGCAGCAGGTGGGTTTTCTCAATTTCTTGCTAGTCTGAAGAGAAAACATTTTTTTTGCTGGAGAGGGGGTGTGTGATACAGATGTAGCTTGCTTGAGTCCAGTGTATCATGGATACAGAGTAACAAAGCAGTTAGCTTAGCGGGATTTCAAAAAGGTTTGGATAGCTTCCTAAAAGAAAAGTCCACAAGCCATTATTAAAATGGTTTTGGGAAAATCCACTGCTTATTTATAATTTATTTATTTACGGTTCATTTCTACCCCACATTTTCCCACAAATGCAGACACAATGTGGCTTCCATGAATTACAAAAGTTAAAAGATACAACACATGAATTTAGCAGTAGAATAAGGATAAAACGTTAGCAGCAATTAGGATGGCTAAACAGCAGAATTACTAACGGAATACACTTGTTCAAAAAGGTACGTTTTCAGCAGCTTCTTGAAAAGAAGGTGGTCAGCTTGCGATTTTAGGAACAGGGGAAGAGCGTTCCAAGTCTTCGGGCTGGAGTAGTGGAAAGTAGAGGCAAAAAGAAGCTTGTATTTAACACCCCTGCAAGATGGATAATGGAGTTGTAAAAAGGTACGGGCTGTAGTGATGGCATTTCTAGGTGGGAGATCTATTAGAGGAATCATGTATTCTGGAGCTAAGCCGTAGATTATTTCTGGGATAAGCAGCATTAAATATATTGTACTGTTTTGGGATTCTGCCAGGTACTTGTGACCTGGATTGGCCACTGTTGGAAACAGGATGCTGGGCATGATGGACCTTCGGTCTGTCCTAGTATGGCAATACTTATGTACTTGGGATTCTGAATGGAATCTTGCTACTCTTTGGGGTTCTATATGGAATGTTGCTACACTTTGAAATTCTGCATGGAATCTTGTTATTCTTTAGAATTCTAGAATCTTGCTACTCTTTGGGGTTCTACATGGAATGTTGCTATTCTTTGTTTTTCTGCCTGGATTGGCCACTGTTGGAAACAGGATGCTGGGCTTGATGGACCTTCGGTCTGTCCCAGTATGGCAACACTTATGTACTTATGACATACCTTCGTATAGAAAGGATCTCCGGCATATACATAGTTATCTCATGCTTAATCACTGAATACCCTGACTGGCTCTGGGGTCACAAGGGCAGGTTTGGGAAACTCATAAAGTACAGCTGTCACAGTATTAATGCACTTTAAAGGTAAAACAGGAATAAATCAAAAGAAAGAAAGAGAAAACAAGATGGTACCTTTTTATTGGACTAAATTAATTAACTTTTTGAATAGTTGTACGGACCTGGAACTTTCTTCTTCAGTTCAGTGAGCAAAAGATGACAATCTCAGAATATATTTTTATTACATTTGTACCCCACGCTTTCCCACTCATGGCAGGCTCAATGTGGCTTACATGGGGCAATGGAGGGTTAAGTGACTTGCCCAGAGTCACAAGGAGCTGCCTGTGCCTGAAGTGGGAATCGAACTCAGTTCCCCAGGACCAAAGTCCACCACCCTAACCACTAGGCCACTCCTCCACTGTTGCTACTATTGAGATTCTACATGGAATGTTAATGTTGCTATTCCACTAGCAACATTCCATGTAGAAGTCGGCCCTTGCAGATCACCAATGTGGCCGCGCAGGCTTCTGCTTCTGTGCAGGACATCAGACTCACAGAAACAGAAGCCTGCGCAGCCCTTCTACATGGAATGTTGCTAGTGGAATAGCAACATTCCATGTAGAATCTCCAATAGTATCTATTTTATTTTTGTTACATTTGTACCCCGCGCTTTCCCACTCATGGCAGGCTCAATGTGGCTTACATGGGGCAATGAAGGGTTAAGTGACTTGCCCAGAGTCACAAGGAGCTGCCTGTGCCTGAAGTGGGAATCCAACTCAGTTCCTCAGTTCCCCAGGACCAAAGTCCACCACCCTAACCACTAGGCCACTCCTCCACTGCTGCTACTATTTGAGATTCTACATGGAATGTTGCTAGCAACATTCCATGTAGAAGTCGGCCCTTGCAGATCACCAATGTGGCCGCGCAGGCTTCTGCTTCTGTGAGTGCAGGACGTCAGACTCACAGAAACAGAAGCCTGCGCAGCCCTTCTACATGGAATGTTGCTAGTGGAATAGCAACATTCCATGTAGAATCTCCAATAGTATCTATTTTATTTTTGTTACATTTGTATCCTGCGCTTTCCCACTCATGGCAGGCTCAATGCGGCTTACATGGGGCAATGGAGGGTTAAGTGACTTGCTCAGAGTCACAAGGAGCTGCCTGTGCCTGAAGTGGGAATCGAACTCAGTTCCTCAGGACCAAAGTCCACCACCCTAACCACTAGGCCACTCAGAAAAGTATCCAACCATAGTCTCTAGGGGAGAAGTAGGGGTAGAGGAGAAAAACAAGGAGATGAATGGGTGAGCAGAAGGTGACCAAGCAGTAGAAGTTTATGGTTTATAATGTGATTAGGGATTTTAGATCCTTGTTAAGTACTTTATTTATTTATTTGTTGCATTTGTATCCCACCTTATCCCCCACCTCTTTGCAGGCTCAAAGTGGCTTACAATACATCATGAGTAGTGGAAGAATGTTAGTAAATAAACATTTAGTATTGCAGGATTTTTCTGGTCTGTATCAAAGTATTTATTCAACTAACTTCAAAGGTCTTAGGTTCCTGGATTTGTTTTAAAATTTCCTCTTAGAGGTAATGAGATGTGCTAAGTGGCGAAAACAGCAGTTCTGTTTTGGGTGATCAGTCCTGGGACCCCTTTCTGAGCAAATAAAAAAAAGGAAATAGTGAGGACAATTGAGAATCAACTACACACTGACAAACAGAGGTCTGCAATGAATTCTTTTAAGGTTTGTAAAGACAGATACCTCAGCACAAAAAACTCCCTGAACATACTTACACGCAAACCTACTATGAAAATGCTCAAGTTACAGAAATATCAGATATACAAATTTGGCTAATCTGATCAGGATATGGATGGGCCCTAAATTTATTTTAGTTACATTTGTACCCTGTGCTTTCCCACTCATGGTAGGCTCAATGCAGCTTACATATTATATACAGGTACTTATTTGTACCTGGGGCAATGGAGGGTTAAGTGACTTGCCCAGAGTCACAAGGAGCTGCCTGTGCCTGAAGTGGAAATCGAACTCAGTTCCTCAGGACCAAAGTCCACCACCCTAACCACTAGGCCACTCCTCCACAATCCTGTGAGCCACAGATTATAAACTGGTTAATAACTCTGGGGGGTCATACCTCAGATGTTTATATATCCTGAGGAACTTCTGAACAGCCTATTACAAAGTATCTGAACAGAATGGGCAGGAATAGCTAGAGAATTTGAATAGCACACTGTGAGCAGGGAGGGTTCAGGAGGCAGTGAGAAAAACCTAAAGTTGCACAAGGTGCCGGGCCCTGATGGGCTGAGTAAGGAGTTTATAAAATCTTGCAATTAAAGATCTGTGTCTTCTTGGCGGCATACTATGAGGCAGCAGCGACCTATTCAGCGGAATAGAACTTGTGATATCAATGCCAGTCCTTGGAGCAGAAGCCAAAACATGGTGTTTAAGAAGGAACTCAAATATATTCAAGGAAAGGCACCAGCATCTCCACCTTGATAAGGCCTGTTATGTAGGTCTTTTCTTGGTGAAGGGGTGGTGGAGAGGAAAATGATAACGGAATTCAAACATGCGTGGGATAAACATAAAGGAATCCTGCTCAGAAGGAAGGGATCCCCAGAAGCTTAGCCGGTGGTGGGAGGCAGGGCTGGTGGTTGGGAGGTGGGGATAGTGCTGGGCAGACTCATTGGAGCCGATTCTGTGGGTGCTTGAGCACCCCCAATATTGAGAAAATTCCATGTATGTGTCCAGGGAGGGGTCATTTTGCATTGGGCTTAGCACCCCCAATAATTTTGAAAAGTTGGCTCCTATGCAGACTTATACGGTCTGTGCCAGAGCCGGTGGTGGGAGGTGGGGCGGGGATAGTGCTGGGCAGACTTATACGCTCTGTGCCCTGAAAAAGACAGGTACAAATCAAGGTAAGGTATATACAAAAAATGGCACATGTGAGTTTATCTTGTTAGGCAGACTGGATGGACCGTGCAGGTCTTTTTCTGCCGTCATCTACTATGTTACTATGTTACTATGAAGATGAACATTGTTTTCAATGTATGTTAGTGATGTACCCCTGAAGCAGGTGGTTAGCTGAAAAACGTGTTGAGTTTTGAAGTCTGAAATGTAATTTGTATCCTGGACTGTAGTTTTTGTGGACTCACTGCTCTTTTTTGGTGACTGAAGGTATGTTGTTTTCCAATGTGACACAAGGGGAGAAGGGTGGAACTTGCGGTTTGTAATCTGTGCCGTGTTTGTGGTATGGATTTTGCATATGATGATTGGTGTGTAAAAGGAGCAATTATATGCCAACTGTTTGTTTATTGAGTTTGGCAATAAACATAATTTACAATAATATTTCCTCTTACTATTCTGAGAAACAAGGGAGTAGCGTTGATCAACAGGACTCTTCCAACAAACCAAGGAGTTGCAATGAAGAATTAAGTCGCCTTGGTTTGTTGGAAGCTATGATAGAGGTCTATAAAATAATGAGTGGAGTTGAACGGGTAAATGTGAAGCGTCTGTTCACGCTTTCCAAAAATACTAGGACTAGGGGGGCATGTGATGAAGCTACAATGTAGTAAATTTAAAATGAATCGGAGAAAATGTTTCTTCACTCAACGTGTAATTAAACTCTGGAATTCGTTGCCAGAGAGTGTGGTAAAGGCGGTTAGCTTAGCGGAGTTTAAAAAAGGTTTGGCCAGCTTCCTAAAGGAAAAGTCCATAGACCGTTATTAAATGGACTTGGGGAAAATCCACTATTTCTGGGATAAGCAGTATAAAATGTTTTGTACATTTTTGGGATCTTGCCGGGTATTTGTGACCTGGATTGGCCACTGTTGGAAACAGAATGCTGGGCTTGATGGACCTTTGGTCTCTCCCAGTGTGGCACTACTTATGTACTTATGTACTTGGGATTCTGAATGGAATCTTGCTACTCTTTGGGGTTCTACATGGAATGTTGCTACACTTTGAAATTCTGCATGGAACCTTGTTGTTCTTTAGAATTCTAGAATCTTGCTATTCTTTGGGGTTCTACAGGGAATGTTGCTACACTTTGAAATTCTGCATGGAATCTTGTTGTTCTTTAGAATTCTAGAATCTTGCTATTCTTTGCAATTCTACATGGAATGTTGCTTCTCTTTGGGTTTTTGCCAGGTATTTGTGACCTGGATTGGCCACTGTTGGAAACAGGATGCTGGGCTTGATGGACTTTTGGTCTTTCCCAGTACGGCAATACTTATGTACTTATGTCCTATTGATCCTTTGTTTCCCTGTCTCATTTTGTAGCAGATCTCATTTCTCCACCTCGGTGGTTGTTTTTTTTGTGGCTCTTACTATTCTGACCATGATGCAAAGCTCTGCTCCTAAAAAATGCTCACCCATAGAGGTATCACCTTGGTTTGCTTTGTGGTGTCTGATGTGCTGCCTGTGTGAGTTGATTCTTGTTTTTGGAAACTGGTCCATCTCCCCAACTTAACAACTCTGCTTTAAGGGACTCTGTCCACTTAGCCTTGTGTGCAATTTGTTGTAAAACATTTTTGCTTAAATTGCTTAGATAACACAAAAACATTATTATGATTTTTTTCAGCTCTATCGATGGCAGAGTAATAGCCTTCCCCATCCCTCTGCCTGGCCTGAGTTCTCTTAAGTACCAGGACAGCCCTGCTGCCATAGTGCTGGCTCAGCAGATTTGTGCCATATCAGGATCCTACACACACAGGACACAGCAAGTGTAACTGAAGTCATGCTGTTCCTCTCCTGTGGAAATATTTTTTAAACAATGAGTGTAAGATTAAGTGAAAGGGGTCACTTCCTATTTTGAATTTTTGTTCATGGTGTGGGACAACTTTTTTCAGTACGTTTTTTGTTTTTTGGAGTTTTTTTCCCACTACTGTTTTCGCTGTCTTTTACATCGAGCCAATGAGAGAAGCCCTATTGGGGTTATTCAATGTAAAGTTGTGTAACTTGCCCCGGGCAGTTGAGGCTCACTTAATTAAAATGATCACAGTGTGGTATGTGCCCTCTTTCTTAATCTTTTAGGCAAAGATATAGTTACGGTATTTAGTACATGTTACAAAAACTATCTACAGTTGAGGAGCAACAAACACAGTTTGAAATGTCTATATGCAAATGCCAGGAGCCTAAGAAATAAGATGGGAGAGTTAGTATATATTGCACTAAATGAAAAATTAGATATAATAGGCATCTCTGAGACCTGGTGGAAGGAGGATAACCAGTGGGACACTGTCATACCGGGGTACAAATGATATCATAGTGATAGGATGGATCGAATTGGTGGAGGGGTAGCATTGTATATTAACGAGAGCCTTGAATCAAATAGATTGAAAATTCTGCAGGAAACAAAACACTTCTTGGAATCACTGTGGATTGAAATTCCATGTGTAAAGGGGAAAAGGATAATGATAGGAGTGTACTACCGTGTAATTAAACTCTGGAATTCGTTGCCAGAGAATGTGGTAAAGGTGGTTAGCTTAGCGGAGTTTAAAAAAAGGTTTTAGAAGGCTTCCTAAAGGAAAAGTCCATAGACCATTATTAAATGGACTTGGGGAAAAGCCACTATTTCTGGGATAAGCAGTATAAAATATTTTGTACTTTTTTGGCATCTTGCCGGGTATCTGTGACCTGGATTGGCCACTGTTGGATACAGGATGCTGGGCTTGATGGACCTTTGGTCTTTCCCAGTATGGCAATACTTATGTACTTATGGATGTACTAAGCATTAGAGCAAAAAGAAGGATTAAATAACCCCCCCCCCCATGGAGATAAATGAGGCAGAGGACTTGTTGAAATTTCAGAAAATGAGAGAGAACTTGTTAAGACTGTATAGAATCACGATAAACATGAATGAAGAAGCCGCAGCTCCACTAAAACTTATACAGAGGTGAAACAAGGACCTAGATATGCAGCTGATGCAAAAATACTGACGGAATATGGACACTTTCAAGGTCTCAATATGCCATAAGTGAAAGGAGGTTCTCATATATATTGAAAAAGGATATCTGATGATCAAACTGAATTTTAAAATGAAAATTCGAATTGCAGGTATTCAGCCAGTTGTAAACTTCATAGAGTCTCTCTTCATTACCTTTCCATACGAGGAACACGTCATCACTATATCTTCCATAGAAAACTACTTCTTTTTTGTAAGGATGGTTTTTCAAAAATTTGTCTTCAAAGTCTGCTACGTACAGCTTCGCTGTATATGGAGCCATCGTCTTTCCCATTGCTGTTCCACGAATCTGTTGATAGAAAGTTTTCATGTGAGTGCAAAAGTGGCAAAGGTTATGATGAGAAAATTTGGTGTGTAATGAAGTATCTGTCTATTCTTGAGTGTATTTTCAATGATAAGGAGTGCTTCTAATTGTGGTATTTTCATATATAAGGCATTAATGTCCGAAGTTACCACTATGATGTCGCTCAGAAGTTATCCAAAAGTGTAATGACATGAGCAGAATCTCTGACATATGATGGAATTTGAGGGATGTACGGATGCAAGAAGTTAACCACAAATTGTGACAGAGATTCTAAGACAGACCCATTTCTGGAAACAGGTAGATTATTAAAGGATTTATGTATCTTTGGTAGAAAACAGAAGATAGAGAGTCGGAATCACTGGATGTTGAGTCAAGAGAAAATCTTTTTCTTTTGCAGTTACATAGCCAGCTCCATGTGCCCAAAGTACTACCTCACTAATTTCTTCTTGTAGACTTGATGTAGGGTCTTGTAGATGAATATAATATTCAGTATTCAATAGTTGTCTCAAGACTTCATTCACATAAGCAATTCTGTCTTGTATCACAATGCTCCCCTTTATCACTATATCTGTGTTCCTTGAAAGGGTCTTCATTTCTTCATATTTCAATTTGGTCAAATTGTGGTACCCTCTTCTTTGGTTTAATTGTTCTATTTTTTCTTTATCCTTTAAAACACAGTTGTAGAAGGTAGATATTGAAGGATGTGGCAGCCCTGGTGGAATCCACTTTGAACATTTTGTCAAAATTGATGTATCTGGTGTGGAATCTTTTCAGAGAAAAAAAATGTGTGATTTGAAGTTTCCTGTTGAATTGAAAAGATCCACCCCTGTTTGTAACGGGTCGTAATGTGGTATTGGTACAAAAGAAAATCCCTTACGTAGTAAATCAATCTGAGTATTGGTAAGGTTGTAGCTTGAGATATTTATTACTGGAATTTCACCTCTGCTGGAATCTACCAGGCCCTCTGTGGGTAGCCTCCTCTTTCTCTGCCCCTCCATTTCCCTCTGGTGGGATAAAAAGACCTGTAACCCTGAATTCTCTGTTCTGATCCTTGGTGGTCGTAATCCCTGTTCGATGGAAGACGGGTGCGGGTTGCTCGGGCAATATCTTGTGCAAAAAAATTCCTTTCTGTCATCAAATCTTTGGGAGCGATAATGGGACTAGTGAGAGGTGATGTAAACACTAGGGGCCCAGGGCAGAAACTGGGAAGGGGGCCCAAAAGCTGGCCTTCAGCCTATGCCTCCATTAGCTTGAGGCAGGTTTGGGCCCCCTATGGTATGGGAGCCCAGGGCAATTGCCTGTTTGCCACCCCCTAATGCCAGCCCTGACTGCAACAAAACATTTATCCCTCCTGATTTCCCCCTAAATCCATCCCCTTTTGCAGTACCTCCTTTCAGCATCTATCTCCTCACTCCGCTCCCCAGCCTGTTCTCTGGGGTGCTTTGTTCCTTTTCTCCTCCACACACTACCTCAGCCAAGTCTCTAGTTCATGCTGCAGCTGTGTCTGCTCCAGTCCCTCCCCTTCTGTCCCCTTCTCTTCACCCCAGTTTACTGCCTATTGATAGGATAGGTGGGCAGGAGGGGAAGGGATGAGGCTGGAACAGAGACACAGACTAGAAGACAATTGCTCTGCTCCCTTCTCCAGTCCTTCCATTCCAATTCCCTGTCTGCTGCCTGAAGAGGAGGAGCTGGCCCAATAAGCAGAAAAACTGTTTTCTGCTGCCTGAGCTTCAGGACTCTGGTTAATAACTTGGGGCACAGCCCTTTGTACTTTGCCTAGCAATGCCATTGATCCCGCCCCTATCGCTGGAGTGGCGTTGCTAGCCTGGGTTATTAAATGCTGACAGCTGTTCAAAGTTACATAGAAAATTTCAGCTCATGACTTGTATTGTTCTTCTGGTTATTTATTCTTAATCTATCTGTTCAGCTCCATTTGGTTATATTCAGCACCTAATACAGCCATTGCTGCAGCTCCGGAAGGTCTGAAACTTTCACCTTCGGAGACAAGAAAGGAAAAAGGCTGAGCGGACAACAACCCAGGTACTGTATGTGTTCTACTGGTAAATGGGTTATTCCTAAAAGATAAGGGAAAGGCACAGGGAAAAGAAAGAGGGAACAGCAAGCCTGGGGACAGGGTGAGGAGACGTAGAGTAATCACTGGGGAGGAATGTCTTCCTAAAGAGTAGAGAGCAACATGATGTGGGTATTGAAAAGAGTAAAACCATTCCTCCCCCCAAAAACATTCCGCAATCTGGTTCAATCAACAGTACTCACCCATGCTGACTACTGCAATAGTATCTTCATTGGTTGCAAAGCCCAGATTCTAAAAAAACTCCAAACTGCCCAAAACACGGCAGCCAGACTCATTTTCGGTAAATCACGATTCGAAAGTGCAACACCTCTCCGGGAAAAACTCCACTGGCTCCCCATTAAAGAACGAGTCCACACACTGATCCACAAGATCCTCCACGGAGAATCTCCAAGTTACATGACCAACCTAATCGACCTTCCAGCCAGGAACAGGTCCAAATCCTCGCGAACATATCTCAATCTTCACCTGCCTAATTGCAAAGGTCTCAAATACAAAACCTACTATGCATCCAACTTCTCAGTTTTAGGCAGTCAACTCTGGAACGCCATACCAAGATTCATCCGAACTACAACCGAACTTCTAAGCTTCCGAAAGCTGCTGAAAACATACCTCTACAAACAAGCCTATCCAAACAACCCAACTTAAGTTATGACTCTAACCCACACCACTAACATTAAACATACCTCAATCCTTCCCCCACATCTCTTCCTTTTACCCTTCTCTACACAACTGTATTATCGAAGTGATACATTGTATTACCTCTTTGATACTTTGTACCCTCAAATTGTGTTATCCCTGTGATACTCTGTACCTATACATTGTAAACCGCACTGAGCCTGCTATCGAGCGGGAAAGAGCGGGGTAGAAATGCAATAAATAAATAAATAAGAATGCCCCTCTTCTAGTTATTTTCAGACAAAATTGATTCAGAGCAGGCAAGAACCAAATTTCCAGCATTCATTGACCGCAACCGTCTCTGTGGAACATAATGCTGAATAGCATTCTTTAAATACATAGCAGAATCATGAAACAAAACATGACGAATTAACATCAGCAATTTTGAATGCAACTGGCAGCCATCTCAACTGCTTTAACCAAAATCAAGACGCAGTGCAGAATTCTGCCCAATTTTCAAGGAATGAACGCAACCAGCAGGTAACCCCAAACATCCAATATTGCAATAGTCAAGGCCAGATGAGTATAGAAGTACATAAGTATTGCCACACTGGGACAGACCAAAGGTCCATCAAGCCCAGCATCCTGTTTCCAACAGTGGCCAATCCAGGTCACAAATACCTGGCAAGATCCCGAAAAAGTTCAATACATTTGTCTGTTCCCTTCTCCACTACTGCCAACTCCAGACTTTGCGCCTTCTGTCTCGCTGCACCCTACGCCTGGAATAAACTTCCTGAGCCCCTACGTCTTGCCCCATCCTTGGCCACCTTTAAATCTAGACTGAAAGCCCACCTCTTTAACATTGCCTTTGACTCGTAACCACTTGTAACCACTCGCCTCCACCTACCCTCCTCTCTTCCTTCCCGTTCACATTAATTGATTTGCTTATTTTTTATTTTTTGTCTATTAGATTGTAAGCTCTTTGAGCAGGGACTGTCTTTCTTCTATGTTTGTGCAGCGCTGCGTATGCCTTGTAGCGCTATAGAAATGCTAAATAGTAGTAGTAGTAGTAGTAATGCTGCTTATCCCAGAAATAAGCAGTGGATTTTTCCCAAGTCAATGAACTTTTCCTTTAGGAAGCCGTCCAGATTTTTAAAACCCCGTTAAGCTAACCATCTTTACCACATTCTCTGGCAATGAATTCCAGAGTTTAATTAGACGTTGAGTAAAGAAAGGTTTTCTCCAATTTGTATTAAATGTACTACTTTGATGCTTCATCGCATGCCCCCTAGTCCTAGTATTTTTGGAAAGAGTAAACAAACGATTCATGTCTACCCGTTCCACTCCACTTATTATTTTATAGACCTCTATCATATTTCCCCTCAGAGGTATCTCAGGAGCTAGGGAATTAGGTTGCACTGTACTTTCCTTGTCCACATCTCTGTAGCGTCAGTTGGTCTTTTGTCTACCCAGATCAGAGGAGTTTCAACATTTGGTGATTTTTAATTCGGATGCGTTGTCGGACCATAGTGAACAGTGTTGGATTTCTACGTTCTCTGTTCTGATCCTCATCTTTTCTACGTGTGTTCATTCCAGGGTACTGACAGAAACTATGGAGCACAAATTCCACATTGTCACCCCTCTCGTAGAGAGCGAGGCCATGTCTAAAGCTGCGGGCACCAAGGTTCTCCTTAAGCTGGAGAATATTCAGCCCACAGGCTCCTTCAAGATACGTGGCATTGGACACTTCTGTAAATACGTGAGTATCTTACGAGTGGGGATGGAGGCGGGGGTTGTTGTGGTGGAGGAACTGAAAGACCAGATAAGAAGAGGAAATAAATTGGAGAGGTTGGTGGAGGTCTTAGGCTTAGGAATGTAGGAGAATTAGGGGGACTTTGCGTTATGGTTTAAATAATAATAATATAGAGGACGTGACTTTTTGTGTGTGAGGCTAATTTAATAATATTGCCAACTCTTTGGAATGTGTACAGAAATAATTCGATTCTGTTGAGCTTTAACATCTTCTATACTCTGGAATTAAAGGGTTTTTTTTTACGATGATGATAAGAAACCCAGTAAATTCTCTCAACCCTGGTTACTAATAACAGTTACTTGGGCTGGAGGTTGGGCTACATTCAGAGGCTTTTTCCCTTATTCATTCCTTTGAATTTGATGTGCTCTACAGAATTTGAGTATTTTGAAGAGTACGATTTTTTGCCATTATATCAGAGAGATTTTTTTGTAATATCGGAAATAATTCTGTAACACGCAGTATACTCAGTTCCACTGTATGTATTGCATGCTAAAACCACACTGGGGGGGGGGGGGGGGGTTAATAAGGTGTGGTAAAAGACAAGCGATCAACCTCACAAGCAGTATCTCCCAAACCAACATATGATACACAGAGCTGCTCCCTCTCCTGCCCCCCACCAGGGCTAGATAACTCTCCAAAGTCCGTCCCCCCAATCGGGATGTCACCCAAAGCCCCTCCTGCCAGAGGCTCCCTGGGCCTATCTGATACAATCTCTGCAGTCTAGTGAAATCAGGGCAGAAGTGATTCCCAATCACTTCTACCCCTTGCCAGTGCCAGGTTCAAAATGGCGCTGGTGACCCCTAGCATTCGTCTTGGGTATTATCTCTAGGGATCAAGCTGCCATATAAGGGCAAAAGGTGTTCACTATAAAGCACGTTATTCAATTTCCATAGTAATGAGCTGTTTTGCATCTCATTACTGTGTAACCTGCAGTAACTTTAATGTGCATTACGGTAATATAACCTGTGTAACGCTCTTTAACTTGCGTTAAGAGGTAAATAAAACATATTATGGACATAACTCACCATCCTGCTTATTTTCGAAGGAGAAGGGAGCCCATCTTCCGACACAAATCGGGAGAGAGATGGGCGTCCTTCTCCTAAGGGTGCCCAAATCGGCATAATCGGAAGCTGATTTTGGGTGTTCTACTATTACTACTACTACTTAACATTTCTAGAGCGCTACTAGGGTTACGCAGCGCTGCACAATTCAACAAAGAGAGACAGTCCCTGCTCAAAGAGCTTACAATCTAGTAGACAAGTGAACGGTCGGTCCGATAGGGCAGTGTTCCGAAGGTGGGACGGGGGCGTGGTTAAGATATGGGCGTCCTCGGCCGATAATGGAAAAAAGAAGGGCGTCCCTGACGAGCATTTGGCTGACTTTACTTGGTCCCTTTTTGTTCACGAGCAAGCCTTGAAAAGGTGCCCGAACTGACCAGATAACCACCAGAGGGAATCGGGGATCACCTCCCCTTACTCCCCCAGTGGTCACCAACCCCCTCCCACCCAAAAAAACAAATTAAAAAACATTTTTTTTCCAGCCTCAATGCCAGCCTCAGATGTCATACCCAGCTCCATCACAGCAGTATGCAGGTCCCTGGAGCAGTTTTTAGTGGGTGCAGTGCACTTCAGGCAGGCGGACCCAGGCCCATCCCCCCCCTATCTGTTACACTTGTGGTGGTAAATGTGAGCCCTCCAAAACCCACCAGAAACCCACTGTACCCACATCTAGGTGTCCCCTGTTACCCTTTAAGGGCTATGGTAGTGTTGTACAGTTGTGGGTAGTGGGTTTTGGGGGTCTCAGCACTCAAGGTAAGGGAGCTATGCACCTGGGAGCAATTTGTGACGTCCACTGCAGTGCCCCCTAGGGTGCCTGGTTGGTGTCCTGGCATGTCAGGGGGAGCAGTGCACTACAAATGCTGGCTCCTCCCACGACCAAATGGCTTAGATTTGGTCATTTTTGAGATGGGCGTCCTCGGTTTCCATTATCAGCGAAAACCGAGGTCGTCCATCTCTAAGGTCGACCATCTCAACATTTAGGTCGACCTAAATGTTGAGATTTGGGCGTCCCCGACCATATTATTGAAACGAAAGATGGATGCCCATCTTGTTTTGATAATACGGTATGCCCTGCCCCTTCGCCGGGACGTCCTTAGAGATGGGCGCCCTTAAAGATGGGCGCCCAGTTCGATTATTAGATTGTAAGCTCTTTGAGCAGGGACTGTCTTTCTTCTATGTTTGTGCAGCACTGCGTATGCCTTGTAGTGCTATAGAAATGCTAAATAGTAGTAGTAGTAGTCTCTTGTAACCAGAGCTAATATTGTGATGTCATAATGCCTCAGGCCACCAATAAGAGCCAACCTCATCAGTGATGTCACAATGGCTTGATTGTCCTATACTTGGCTCACTTTTATTACATAGCTCTTTGAGCAGGGACTGTCTTTCTTCTATGTTTGTGCAGCGCTGCGTACGCCTTGTAGTGCTATAGAAGTGATAAATAGTAGGTTAGTAGTCTCTTGTAACCAGAGCTAATATTGTGATGTCATAATGCCTCAGGCCACCAATAAGAGCCAACCTCATCAGTGATGTCACAATGGCTTGATTGTCCTATACTTGGCTCACTTTTATTACATAGCTCTTTGAGCAGGGACTGTCTTTCTTCTATGTTTGTGCAGCGCTGCGTACGCCTTGTAGTGCTATAGAAGTGATAAATAGTAGGTTAGTAGTCTCTTGTAACCAGAGCTAATATTGTGATGTCATAATGCCTCAGGCCACCAATAAGAGCCAACCTCATCAGTGATGTCACAATGGCTTGATTGTCCTATACTTGGCTCACTTTTATTACATAGCTCTTTGAGCAGGGACTGTCTTTCTTCTATGTTTGTGCAGCGCTGCGTATGCCTTGTAGCGCTATAGAAATGCTAAATAGTAGTAGTAGTAGTAGATTATGCCCCTCCATGATAACTGTTCAATAAAAGCCATAACATTTAATGGCCCATTACATCATGGAGCGATGCTAAGCAGTGTCGGAGTGCAGTAGCCATGATGGTAAGAGAAGCTTCCAGTTCCTCCTGCCAGTGGAGAAGAGAGCAATCAATCTTTGGAGGATAAGTTGACATTTGGAGTGTTGGGAAAGGACTGGGGTCTCTTGAAGCCGCCCCCCCCCGAAAAGGTTTTATTTCATTTTCTGGGTGGAAAATTGCTCTGAAGGGACCTCATTTCTTCCTGTGGAGGGTTTAGGTTGGGAGGAAGCTTTTGGAGGAGCCATAGGGGAAGGGAATCCTTCCAAAAGGCCTTGCTTCTGATCAGGGGGTGGGAATCTCAATGATTCCCCCCCCCCAGGAGAGGCAATAAACTTTTATCAGGAGGGAGATCTTGGTAAGCACCTGGAGGGTCTGTATGGTATCATTTAATCTGGGTGTTGGGAAGAGATTTGAGGAGGTGGGTGGGGGGGGGGGTGGTGAGTTCTACATCATACTTAAGCTTTCCCTTTGGGCTGATAAGTGCAGGGGATTTGGTCTGCAGAGCGTTGAGGTAGAAATGGGTCCTGTTTACCTTAGTGTGGGCTTTTTCCATGTGAACTCTCTGCATATCTTTGTCTTAGTGAGCTGGTTCCACACATTGACTGACTGTGTGATGAATGGCCACTATTGTGTGGTTAGGGATAGTCTATAAATTATCTAGATTCTACAAATGAGACAGCAAACCTCTTTTTTCCCCCCACAGTTTGCCAAGAGAGGCTGCAAGCACTTTGTCTGCTCATCAGGTAAGTGTAGAAATGCAAATAATGTAATAATATAGGATGCAATAAGGAATTTATAGGCAGTATATCAAGTCCCATTTCCCTTTCACACTCATTTCATATAAGATTATTTATTTTGTGGTGGAGGAGTGGCCTAGTGGTTAGAGTGGTGGACTTTGGTCCTGGGGAACTGGGTTCGATTCCCACTGCAGGCACAGGCAGCTCCTTGTGACTCTGGGCAAGTCACTTAACCCTCCATTGCCCCAGGTACAAATAAGTACCTGTATATAATATGTAAGCCGCATTGAGCCTGCCATGAGTGGGAAAGCGCGGGGTACAAATATAAATAAAAATAAAATAAAAAAATTTCAGCAGAGGAGATGGGTATGTGTGTCCTGGAGCTCGTGAGGGGAAGGAGGGGGCAAATTTGAGACTCTGCCCTGGGACCCACCATGTCGGTAACTTTGGGCATATTGGCCAGTGTGTACTGCCTGCCTGGAACTAAGTATAGTTTAGTTTATTTATATTTGATATGCTGGCCTTTATCAAAGTCAGAGCGGTGTAGAATAAGATATAAGAAGGAAAGGAACTCCATAACCCATGAAAGGAAAGAGAGAAACTTTAGATAAGGTAAACGCGGCAATCCTGTTTCTTCCAGAACAGACGATGTCTCCCCCAGTCCAGTGTTGCCAGATGGAAAAAATTGTTCATGCCCAAAACCAGCCCCAAACTGCCCAAAGTCAATTTGCATATGAATGACATCATTAATAAATATTAATGAGTCAATTTTCATATGAATGACATCATTAATAAATATTAATGAGGCCATTTGCATACAAATGGCATCATTAAGCCCGCTTCCACTGGCCGCGGCTGCGGGAAAACCGAGTCAACCCACGGCCAACGGCCGTGGGAAAAAACCGCCGGTGGGGCAAGAAAAAGCCATCCAAAATCCCGCAACCTGCACGCGGCGTGAAAACCCCCCAGCGGGTCGTGGAAAGGAGCCCAATTGGGCGTGACACCCGCAGCCCTGGCAACAACCCCACATCAGGGACTGGAATAAGAGGAGAAAGCTTGTCGAAACAACCACTTTTTCAGGGAGGATCTAAACTGAGGATAGGACTGTTCATTCCAGTTCTGCCGGAAGGGTATTATTCAAAAGGGCAAGGATGGCACAGAAAAAGGTGGAATGGTGGGTGTTGTGCCTTCCACTCCACCCTCGGGAAAGGCCCTCCCCTCCTCGTAGTGGCAGGAGAGAAGCAGCACTTCTTACCTGTGCTGTGCTGTTTTTCAGAGGAGACAAGAGAAACAAAAGAAAGTCCTTTCATTTTTCATTTCTTTTCAGCTGCCATTTTTGGTTTTACCTGGCCAAAAAGCTTTGTATCCCTTCCCCTCTCTGGGGGGCCTCTTGGACCTTCACAGGCTCCCAAGACCTCCCTGAATCCCTCAGACCCATCCCAGACCTCCCATGCATCTTCTGCCCTTTTTAAAAGCATGCGGTTCGACCCAAGGCCACTGGTGTTTTAGCATAGTAACACAGTAGATGACGGCAGATAAAGACCTGAACGATCCATCCAGTCTGCCCAACAGTCACATTCATTATCAATTCATGATTAAACCAACAATGAGCTTGATATAAAGTATGGATACTTGATCCTGATATGTCTGTGCCGTATATAGGACACGGACTGCAGAATTTGCCCAGTACTAGCCATAGGAGCCAACTTTTCAAAATTATTGGGGGTGCTAAGCCCAGTGGAAATAACACTTCCTTGGCCACATACAAGGAATGTTCTCATTATTGGGGGTGCTCAAGCACCCACAGAGTCGGCTCCTATGGTACTAGCCCTATGTTCCAACTACTGGAGTCCAGTGCAGTCCATCCGGATATTTCTATGCCAAATATTTTTATTTATTTATTGCATTTGTATCCCACATTTTCCCACCTTTTTGCGGGCTCAGTGTGGCTTACAATACATTATGAATGATGGAAATACAGTTTGTTACAATTCGGTTATGGATTACATTGTGAAGAGTTATACGAGACAAAATCAAAGTATCGTTAAGGAATATATCAATGGAAAAGAACATTGGAAGGAAAACAACGGGAAACTAGAGGGTCTGAGGACAATATATAATATATAATAACGAAAAACATATGGTATACATTTTCTGTGATTAAAGGTATGAGTGTGGTGAGATTTCAGGATTGAGAATTCATAAGTGGATGTGTTGTTGTATAACTGAACAGTGAGTGTGGATTTTATATGTTTTGGTTCTTTCCGTAGATTTTATCAAAAAGTTGTGTTTTCAGTAATTTGAGGAAGTTGGTTTGTTCGTAGATCGTTTTCAGTTGCGCGGAAGTGTGTTCCAGAACTGCGTGCTCATGTAGGAAAAGGTTGACGCGTGTAGCGCCTTGTATTTCAGGCCCTTGCAGTTAGGGAAGTGGAGGTTGAGGAAGGTTCGGGATGATCTTTTAGCGTTTCTGGGTGGTAAGTCGATTAACTCAGACATGTAGGCTGGGGCTTTGCCGTGAATGATTTTGTGGACTAATGTGCATACTTTGAAAGTGACGCGTTCCTTGAGTGGGAGCCAGAGCATAGAATTCTGCCCGGCACTGGTTTCTAAGAGCTGGAGTTGCAGATTCTCGCAGTATATGGGGTCACCATACAGGAAGTGCCAGCCCTTGAATTTTGAACGTGCTCACTGGGCTGGCACAGATGGAGAAGAGCGGGGGGGGGGGGGGGGGGGGGCATTTGACAGCCTCCAGTGCAGGAAAGAGGGGCAGGATGCAAGGGGCGGTAGCTGAGGGGGAAAGGCAGACAGATATGAAGGGAGTAGGAAGGAGGCTGTTTTGTACTCACTGTCTCTTTCTGGCCACTGGGATAAAGATAAGCCTTTGGCCAGTCAGGCTCTACACTATGCATCTCCTTGCTCGAAAAGGGGGTACCATCTCACAACATGTAAGTACAAAAAAAGATTTTCTTTCTGCTTTAAATAGTGCCAGCAGCCAGCATGCACTAGAGCCATGATGGCGAACCTATGACATGCGTGTCAGTACTGACACGCTTAGCCATTTTCGGTGACACGCGGCCGCATGTGGCCGCATACAGAGAAGCAGCGGCGTTCCCCGGGGCGGATCGCCGATGCGTCCCCCCCCCAGGTGCAGCGCGACCTCCCCCCCCCCGGCGAAATCACCCCCCCCGGTGCATGTTTACCCGCTGGGGGGGTGCCGTGTGCGCTCCTATTGGCTCCCTCCGAGTCCTCCGCTTGTTCCCTCCCTGCTGCTCCCTCTGCCCCGGCTCCTGCACGGCCGTTAGGGGATCTTTGACCTCACTTCCGGCCGGCGGAGCAGAGAGCAGCGGAATGCCGTGGGGGACGCATCTCTGGGGGCCCTGTGATCGCCATTACCACATAACCACAGCAACCATCATCCAATCTACTGTTCTGGGGTGTCGTGGATTTGTAATTGACCATCATTACTGAGATAGGTGAGGGGGAGGCTGGGAGAGGCGAGGGCATGTGCTATGGGTGCCGTTTCCCGCCATTAGAAATAGCGGCAGCCATCTTAATTTACATAAGGTGGTCAGTTAGGCTAGTTAACCCCTAATTGCCTGCAGGGCTAACAGGCTATCTATAATTCTATCTTCTGTCTCTGCCCCCCTGATGGACAACTCAAAAAATAAAAAACCAAGGTTAAGTAAAGGAAGTGGTAGTAGCAGTAGCCGACCCTTTCAAGAGACATGGACCGAGATGTATGGCATTATAGAAAAAAATGGCAGATCATTTTGCGTTCTATGTACTGAAACGATAGTAAGCAGAACGTGGAATATAAATAGACATTTTGAAACTAATCATTCCCAGCTCTTGAAAAAAAGTGAGGATGAACGGAAGGAATACATTTCCAGGCAGCTACACTTTTATAAGAGCCAATCTAAGTCCATCCTTAAATTTGTAAAAGGTTCTACAAATTTAACATCTGCAAGTTTGAGCATTGCTCACTCCATAGCTCAGCATGGAAAAGCACTCAGTGAGGGAGAATTTATTAAAGAAACTCTCCTAAGATGTGCACCAGTTCTATTTCACGATATGCAGAATAAAGATGCAATTATTAAGAGAATATCTGAGTTACCAGGAAATTTGGAGTGCCTGGATCCGATTACCAGACACTTTTAGCACCCTGAAAAATATAGCAATGGCTTTACTCACAATTTTTCCCTCTACGTAGTTTTGTGAAACCTTATTCTCAGCATTAAATAATATCAAAACCAACAAAAGAAACAGATTGAAAGATGAAGTTAGTAGTGCTTGCTTGGGCTTGAAGTGTACAAAATACCAACCTTCAATTGAAGATTTAGCCAATGAAATTCAGCAACAAAAAAGTCACTAATAGGCAGATTAGTTAAAGAATTCCCCCTCCCCCTCACTTATCTTAGTTCACGGCACCCCACACAAGTTAAATAATATCAAGACCAACAAAAGAAACCGACTGACAGATGAACAAAGAAGTCACTAAGCAGGTAAGTTAAATAAATAGGTTTTGGTTTATTAAATACAGTTATATATTACAATTATACATTTTTGTTATTTAAACTATAAATATCGCGAAATTATGGTTTTTTTCTCGAAGTGACACACCACCCAAGTTATGCTCGGTTTTTTGGCGAATTTTGACACACCAAGCTCAAAAGGTTGCCCATCACTGCACTAGAGGGAGGCTGAGGTGGGAACATACTTGGCCCAGGGACAGACAGAGAAAGAGAGAGAGAAAATAAAATAACTTCTGGAAAAATGGTGATTGGGGAGAGAGAGAGAGAGAGAGAGAGAGAGAGAGAGAGAGAGAGAGAGAGAGAAACTGGTGGATAAAAAAAGATATAGTGGAATTAGAAAAGGTACAGAGAAGGGCGACAAAAATGATAAAGGGGATGGAACGACTTCCCTATGAGGAAAGGTTGAAGCATCTAGGGCTCTTCAACTTGGAGAAAAGACGGCTGAGGGGAGATGTGATAGAGGTCTATAAAATAATGAGTGGAGTTGAACTGGTAGATGTGAATCATTTGTTTACTCTTTCCAAAAATACTAGGACTATGGGGCATTCGATGAAGCTACAAAGTAGTAAATTTAATACGAATCGGAGAAAATGTTCTTCACGCAACGTGTCATTAAACTCTGAAATTCATTGCCAGAGAATGTGGTAACGTCAGTTAGCTTAGCGGGATTTTAAAAAGGTCTGGTCGGCTTCCTAAAGGAAAAGTCCACAGACCATTATTAAATTGACTTGGGGAAACTCCACTGCTTATTTCTGGGATAAGCAGCATAAAATGTATTGAACTTTTTGGGGATCTTGCCAGGTATTTGATCTTGCTGGGCTTGATGGACTTTGGTCTGTCCCAGTGTGGCAATACTTATGTACTTATGATCCTCACTCCTCTGTTTCCTAACTTTTGATTTCTAGTTGACATGACTATTGGTATATCTTGTTTGAATGTTCTGTCGATTTCAGCTCGTACTTGTTTGTTTGTTTCTGTAGTTGGCACATGTACCTGAATAGTTACTTTGATGGGGCTGCTCTTAGACATAAAGAAATTCAAGAGTAGAAATTCAGCCAGCAGCAGATAGCGGGTTTTTTTTAAACGCTAACCATGGCCCAGCTAAATTAGCCCTAGATATTCAGTGCCAGGTCTAGATACCTGTGTCCCCGGTGGTCCGGTGGGGGGGGGGGGCGATGAGGGCAGGAGTAAAGCCGTCCTGCTCCTGCCCCTTGCGGCTGCCTTCAGAAAATGGCTGCCGTGACCTCTCACTCATCATGTAACCCCCCCCCCTACCCAGTGCATTCTGGCTTTGTAGTTCTTAGTGGGTGAAAGGTTGGCCACAGTGACCCACTAAACATTAACCCCCGGATTCTGTATAGTGCGCTTAGATTGAGGTGCCAAAATCGGCGTGGATTCTGTGACACCGTTCGTAACTTAATTGGCTTAACAAGCTAATGAGTGCTGATATCAGCACTTAACAAGCAATAACGAGCACTAATTAGCACTGATTAGAATTTAGGCGCACAACTCGCTAAGCGTATTCTGTAACTTCTAATGTGTGCAGGTGAAAAGGGGCGTGGCTATCGGTGGGGAAATGGGCGTTTTATGGGCGTTCTGAAATGTAGACGCCTAGTTATAGAATATGACCCAGTGTGCCTAAATCTACACGCCAGGACTTATGCCACGTTTTACTTGGTGTAAATGGATGCGCACAGATTTAGGCGCTGAAATATCAACTAAGCGTATTCTAAATCTAGGGTCTGATCATAGAATATGTTTAGTCGGCACTGATTTTAGCACCGATTTTTTTTAGGTGTCATATATAGAATCTCCTCCTACGGGGGTAAATCTAGATTTGGGAGTGTCTATTTAGGCACCCTGAGCATAACTCTATGGTAGGAGCCTATTTCTATAATGGGGAAAGGGACTGGAACTTGATATACTGTCTTAAGTGACTTGCCCAGAGTCACAAGAAGCTGCAGTGGGAATTGAATCCAGTTCCCCAGGATCATAGTCCACTGCACTAACCACTAGGCTACTCCTCCACTAGTAGCATTCCATGTAGAATCTCAAATAGTAGCAACATTCCATGTAGAATCTACAAATAGTTTCAGCATTCCATGTAGAATCTCAAATAGTAGCAACAGAATCTCCAATAGTAGCAACATTCCACGTAGAATCTCAAATAGTAGCAACATTCCATGTAGAATCTACAAACAGTTTCAACATTCCATGTAGAATCTCAAATAGTAGCAACACAATTCCATGTAGAATCTCAAATAGTAGCAACATTCCATGTAGAATCTCAAATAGGGAAAGGGAAATGGGACTTGATATACTGCCTTTCCGTGGTTTTTGCAACTACATTCAAATTGGTTTATATAGTATATACAGGACTTATTTGTACCTGGGGCAATGGAGGGTTAAGCGACTTGCCCAGAGTCACAAGAAGCTGCAGTGGGAATCAAATCCAGCTCCCCAGGATCAAAGTCCACTGCACTAACCACTAGGCTACACCCTGATTCCATTATAGAACCCAAGTGTAACCCGGCATGAGAACACAGAGCTGGTGTAAGTATGGGCACCTAATGTGGCAGGGACATGCCCATGTTCCATACATGTTCCTCCCTGGTGTACACCCCCCTTAGCAAATACCTGCTATGCAAGATAAGTAAGAGCCGGTGGGGGGAGGCGGGGCTAGTGCTGGGCAAGACTTCTATGGTCTGTGCCCTGAAAATGGTAGATACAAATCAAGGTCAGGTATACACATAAAGTAGCACATATGAGTTTATCTTGATGGGCAGACTGGATGGACCGTGCAGGTCTTTTTCTGCTGTCATCTACTATGTTACTATGGTATATTTACAGAACCGTGCTTAGGCCATTGGCATTATTCTCTACTTTTATGCGTGAATGTTAGTACCCAGTTTATAGAGCTGCCCTTCTTGACGTGGTGCATCAGTGAAATGCTCAATGTGCATCCTGTGTCCTAGGTAATATCTTGCTGTCCTGTTGGGCCCAGGGTCATTTCTTCATTTCTCTCTCTAGGAGGCAATGCCGGCCTTGCTGCCGCCTACGCATCGAAAAGTCTTGGGGTTCCGTCTACTATTTTGGTTCCCAGTAGCAGCCCTCATTGTATAGTGGAGAAGCTGAAGGAGCGTGGGGCCAACGTAGAAGTATTTGGAAAGGTAACTGACTGAGAAGTGCATTCCCAGAACTAATCCCCACCTAGAAATAACATTGAAGAGGAGGCGTATTCAGTGTTGTAACGAGGCCCTCTAATGGTAAAGGGAAAAACTGCAGCTTTGGAAAAAATGATTTATTTGTTGACTCTCCTACCCAAGTCCAAGCCGAAGGTGAGCCACGTTCAAGTATAGCAGGCATTTCCCTGTCCTTGGAGGGCTTAAAATCTAAGGGGTTATTTTACTAAGGTATGGAACTCTCAAAATTATTGAATAGTGTTGTATTAAAGTAAAAGGGAAAAGGAAATGGGACTTGATATATCACCTTTCTGAGGTTTTTGCAACTACATTCAAAGTGGTTTACATAAATTCAGGTACTTATTTTGTACCAGGGCCAATGGAGGGTTAAGTGACTTGCCCAGAGTCACAAGGGAGCAGCAGTGGGAATCGAACCCAGTCCCCCAGGATCAAAGTCCACTGCACTAACCACTAGGCTACGCCTCCACTCATTCCACCAATAGGAGCCAACCTCATCAGTGATGTCACAATGGCTTGATTGCCCAATACTTGGCTCACTTCTGATATTGTGATGTCATAAGGGAAATGGGGAAAGGGAAATGGGACTTGATATACCGCCTTTCTGAGGTTTTTGCAACTACCTCGGTTGTCTCACATAACTCTGCACAATGTAATCCATAACCAATTTGTAACAAACTGTATTTCCATCATTCATCTCATATTGTAAGCCACACTGAACCCTCAAAAAGGTGGGAAAATGTGGGATACAAATGCAATAAATAAATAAATACCTCCAAAGTGGTTTACATATATTCAGGTACTTACTTTGTACCAGGGGCAATGGAGGGTTAAGTGACTTGCCCAGAGTCACAAGGAGCTGCAGTGGGAATCAAACTCAGTTCCCTAGGATCAAAGTCCATTGCAGTAACCACTAGGCTACTCCTCCACAAGTCAGCACCAGAAAATCTGCAAATGTTCCACAATTATGAAACACTAAGTTTAGAAACTCTCCTTGAACATTTAAGTACTTTTTTTTGACAAAAATCTTTTTTGGAGAAAATGGAGACCTCAGAGATCCAAGGAACCAACAACCTCAGACATACCAAGCTTTGTAAAATCAATGTCGATATTCAGTTTCTTTCATTGGTCTCCAAAAAAACTCCTTTACTATTTAATGTACAGAGCTTAAATGTGCTTATTGAACGAAAAAATAATTTAGATGGTGACAAAAACCCTAAAAAAATATATACCAACATTGAAACAGCACTTAAGTTCAACGGGGCCACCGTTTCACCCGTTATGGTTTCATCGGGAAATGGTGCTGTTGCAGCATAAATAGTTCAAGTCACCGACTTTTCATTATATACTTTTTTCTGTAAAAGAAGAAGAATCCTTTAACATGAGGAACCTTGCATTCAACTGTTTACCTTATATTCCACGTTACACATACTTCTCATGAACCTTTTTCCTCATTCAAAAAAAAATGGCGTTCATACGTCACGCACCAACTTTCTGATATTTAAAGTCTCCATGACATCATTTCCTTTCCACCAGAATCATTGGGAATCAATCTGAAATGCTAATAAAATACATACATGCCAGTCTGTAGTGTTATTTAAACCATTTGGTTCAAGAGTTCTCAATCGGAAAATCCAATTTTGTTCACATCTTTGTAATTTTAATTTGCGATTACCACCTCGTTTAGTCATCATTGATTTACTGCTGCCATAAAATTGCCTTTTTTCCAATTATTTTCATTAATAGCCACACAATAATGTTATCCAAGAAGGCAAATTCAAATAGAAATAGACAAGATTGCTGGGATCAAATATGCATAAATTCTAACAAAAAGGTCCCCACAAACCAAGAAGATTCTCAAACACAGGGCTTTTTTGAGGGGGTTCTTGGGGGTACTGAGTACCGGCTCCTTTTCCATTGCAGGGCCGGTCAAACCCGATAAGCGGAGTAAGCACTGCAGGGGGGGCGCCTGCCTTCAAGGGTGCTGCTGCTGCGCTGCACCGCCATACCGCGCAGCCCTTGGGGGTTTAAATCTTTAATTTACCTCCGTCCCAGTAGCCGCGTCATTTGAAAGCCCTGCCCGTCTCTAGCCTTCCCTCCCTTCGTGAGTTTGTTCCGCAGAGTCCCGCCTTCTGACGTCATTTCCTCGAGGGCGGGACTGAGGGAATGAACTCACGAAGGGAGGGAAGGCTAGAGACGGGCAGGGCTTTGAAATGACGCGGCCACTGGGATGGAGGTAAATTAAAAAAGATTTAAACCATGCAGGGTGGGAAGAAGAAAAAGTGGGATGTTGGGGGGGAGAAGAGGGCGGGCAGGTGGCCATAAATGGGAGGGGGATGGGGCAAAGGAGAATCGCTGGAAAGGGGCAGGGTGGGAGAAGAGAGAAAGGAGATGCTGGGGGGAGGCACCAACTCATAGTCTGCAGGGGGGCTCCAGAGACCCTAGGACCAGCCCTGTTCCATTGTCTGCTAAAATTGACCCATGGTCCCCAAGTTATAATGAAAGAGCTCAGGCTCTACACACCAGTTCTGCCTTTTCATAGATTCTGTGACTGGTTGCAGGGGGCCTGGTCATTGTGGGGTGGGTCCCTCAGTGATCATCCCACCCCTGAAGGGTGGCCAGGCATTTGAGTACCGGCACCTTTTTTGCTAGAAAACACGCACTGCTCAAACATAACATATAAATGTACGGAATCTCGTAACCCTTGTTGAGTATGGTGCAAGGGGAACGCCTTGAAACGGCTTTATCGCACAACACGTGTCGGCACGGATTCCCCTTTGTTTCAACTGTTCAGATAAGTGAAGTTACAACTTTTTTATTAGAAGCAAACTTATGATATGAAATAGATTGTGATGAATAAAAAGAATGAAGAACGAAGTGATTGATGGGACCAATGAAAACTATGATGCAATTTGAGCTCCCTTGAAGGAACTGCATCACTGACAAACCATATCTAACATTTAGATGTTATGTTTGAGAACTTTCTTGGTTTGTGCATTCAATAATGTTGTCACAGTGCACAGCCATTTTCAAAAACTGCTGCATGAGCAATTACCACCCCTATTTTTTAGGCGATGAGGGCTCCCGCGTTATTTAGTTATTTGTTACATTTGTACCCCGCGCTTTCCCACATGTTGCAGACTCAATGCGGCTTACATAGTAAATACATACAATTACAAAGTCTGGAGAAGAATTGTAGTAAACGAGTTAAAGATGGGATAACAAAAAGGAAAAGAGATAGGGAAGGAATATAACTTATTTTCCGCCAGAATTGTCATACCCACACTAGCCCACTCCTCAAGTCACTTCACTGGCTCCCTGTCCGCTTCCGCATTCAGTTTAAACTTCTCGTACTGACCTTTAAATGCATCCACTCTGCAGCCCCCCATTACCTCTCCACTCTCATCTCTCCCTACATTCCTCCCCGTGACCTCCGCTCACTGGACAAATCTCTCTTGTCGTCCCCCTTCTCCTCCACTGCTAACTCCAGGCTTTGCTCCTTTTCTCTTGCGGCACCTTATGCCTGGAATGGACTTCCTGGACCTATACGTCTAGCTCCATCTCTACCTGTTTTCAAATCTATGCTAAAAACCCACCTTTTCACTGCTGCTTTTTAGCTCCTAGCCACTACTCAATTGCCCTCCCCTTGCCCCTTCCTTCCTTCTCACCCATTACTTCCCTCACCCGTAACTGTCTTGTCTGTCTGTATTATTTAGATTGTAAGCTCTTTTGAGCACCTGATACAAAATCAGGTGTTCAGCGCTGCGTGCGTCTGGTAGCGTTATACAAATGCTAATAATAATAATGGTAAGGAAAGATAGAGGGAAGTAGTAAGGAGTAGGATCAAGTAGCTGGTTTGAAATTTAATTACAGTCATTTGGGTAAGTTTTTTTAAAGAGGTGGGTCTTCAACATTTTCCTGAAGGGTAGATGGTCATTGATTTTCCGGATGGGTCTTGGCAGAGCTTTCCAAAGCTGGCTGCCCAAGAAGGAGAAACTAGACACTAATTATCTGTGCGCTAATCAGTTAGCATGCAGTAATGTAGATACGCTAATTTCATAGTGCAGGAACATGTACTGTCCACCCCTGAAAGAAAATATTTTCTGTGTGGTAAATGAAAAATACAGCTGCCCTCTGGACTGACAGGATGGAGTCTGTCCAGAGGACAGCTAACGTACTGGTAAGCGGTCTTGGACATAAAACATATGGGGACAGGCTTATAACCTCAACATGTATACGTTGGAAGACAGGAGGGAGAGAGGAGACATGACAGAAACGTTTAAATATCTCAAGGGCATTTATGTACAGGAAGAGAGCCTTTTTCAAATGAAGGAGAGCTCTGGAATGAGGGGGGCATTGGATGAAGTTAAGAGGAAATAGGCTTAGGAGGAATCTAAGAAAGTATTCGTTCATGGAAAGGGTGGTGGAAGCATGGAATGGCCTCCCGGTGGAGGTTGTGGAGACGAGGACTGTAACAGAATTGAAAAAAGCTTGGGACAAGCACGTGGGATCCCTTAGGAAAAGGAAGAGTTATGGAGGATGGGCAGACTGGCTGGGCCATTTGACATTTATCTGCCATCATGTTTCTATTTTTTTTGCTGCATTATGAGCCAGATCTATATATGGTGCTTAAAAAATCCACGTGGAAAACATTTCTGCCTGAGCATCAGGGGCGAAGCCAGACTTCAACGGTAGGGGGGTCCAGAGCCGAGGTGAGGGGGCACATTTTAGCCCCCCCGGTGCCTCCGACTCCTCCCCCATTGCCAACACCTCCCCCCCACCCACCATTGCCGATACCTCCAACAACTTTGAACCCCCCCGCCGATGACCCTCTCGACCCCCCCCTGCCCGCTGTCGGCTACCTTTGCTGGGGGGGGGGGACCCCAGCCCCTGCCAACCAAGGTCCTGTTCTTCAGGCGCAAGGCTTCGTTCTGTTTCTGTGAGTCTGACGTCCAGGACGTCAGACTCAGTCAGAAACCAAACGAAGGAAGAAGACTTCGGCTGGCGGGGGTTGGGGTCCCCCGCCAGCAAAGGTAGCAGGCAGCGGGTTGGCGGCGGGAGGGGTGTTGAGAGGGTCGCTGGCAGGGGGGTACAGGGCCAAATCTATGGGGGCCCAGGCCCCCAAGGTCCCATAGCAGCTACGCCCCTGCTAAGCATGTTGTATATACGGCACATAGATTTAGGCGCGGTATATAGAATACTCTCATTATTGCTTGTTAAGAGCTGTTAACAACGCTGAATGGCTTGTTAAGCACCTTTTCCATTGTCTACTAAAATTGACCCATGGACCCCAAGTTTTAATGAAAGAGCTCAGGCGCTATACACCGATTCTGCCTTGTCATAGATTCTGTGACTGGTTGCAGGGGCCCTGGCTATTGTGGGTAGGTCCTTCAGTGATCACCCCACCCCTGAAGGGTGGCCTGGCATTTGAGTACCGGCACCTTTTTTGCTAGATAAAATGCACTGCCCGCGCGTTACCCTTCCCGTACCTTTGTAATAGGGCGCCTGTAATACTAATGCTTCAGTTCTAACCTTTCTGTACTTCTTCAAAGGATCTTAAGTTATGAGCTACTAAGTCAAATTCAAAACTAAAATTATGCTGCCACCTTGTGGTTGGCTGGATGCATAGGTTTTCTGGGAGAACATTAATATTCCTCTTTTCTACCAATGCTGAAAATTAGTTTGCTGTCGGTTCAATGGTTCAGGACATGTTTTCATTTTCACCCAATTTGAGGGTGGATCCCTCCATTTTCTGGGATAATTTCTTGGAGTGGAGGAGTTACCTAATGGTTAGAGCAGTGAACTGAAAAGCACAGGGTTGAAATCCCACAGCTGCTCCTTGTGATTGTGGACAAGTCACTTAACCATTCATTGCCTATTCAAAAACATCTATCCAGAGAGCAGCATAGAGATATTAAGCAGCAGTATTGGTAGGTCACTTGCCTACTAAACCCCTGCTCCTCAACCCCCCTCCATCCCCCCACGGTTCAACATCACTCTCTCTCTCTCTGCTCTCTCGTCCCCTGGGTCTAGGGTTACCATATTTTGTCCTCTCAAAAAGAGGACACATGTCCCCCGCCCCTTTCACATCCTCGCCCCGCCCCCTGCCACATATTCCCCTCCCCTCCCCCTGGATCACATATTCCCCTCCCCTGCCCCCTGTCACCCCCCCTCCCCTAACTTACTATCTACTGCCCTGGTGGTCTAGTGACCTCTTCGGGGCAGGAAAGAGCCCCCTCTTTCCTGCCCGGAGCTCTGTCCTTGCCCTGCATCCTGTTGCTGTGACAGTCTTGGGATTCAAAATGGCCACCGAGATTTGAAGTCTGTGGCTGTCAGCTCGGCTGGTTCCCTGCTCCCTCTGCTGTTACTTCCTGTTCTGGGGCAGTGAGAGCAGGGAACCAGCGGAGCCGACAGCCGAATGGCTGCTCCCAATACTGCAATAGGTAAGAAGAATGCACCGGGGGGGGGGGGGGGGCTTGGAGGTGATGCACTGGGGGGAAAACGGTGATGCGCTGGGAAGGGGACGCTGCACCTGGTGTGTTGTGCTGCACCAAGGGGGCACGGATGATGCTGCACCCGGGGGGAGGGGGTGCACAGTGGCGATCCAGCGCGGGTGGCAGCCGACCAAGGAACGCCACTGGTTTCAGGATCTGAAGACCCGTATTTTTATGCATAAGTTGTTTTATGGCCTTTCTCCAGTTATTCACTATGGGAACAACAGTTCATTCCTTCACGTCTAAGGACCGTTGCTTGTTGTAGCGTACGCAGTGCGTGCCAACTGCTATTTACCACTGGGTAAGAAGCCCACGGTAGAAAATAGAAAATGATTTTCTACCATGGGATTCTGCGCACAACAAATTTGGAATTACTGCCCGGCTCATGCGCTAACCAGGTGGTAGTGTCAATTTGGCGTACGCTGTACATGCGTAGGCCCTCCCGCCCCCTTGTATTAGGATAGTTATGATCAGTTACGTATAATTAGATTTTTTTGTATTTTACTTCCTAGTGATGGCCTAGCTCGTATCTAAATTGTAATCCACATGATCCTTAGTTGGTATACAGTGGAATATAAATTCTGTTGTATTGTATTGCTGTATGATGTAAAAACCTTAATAACCTGGATGTGCTACATATCCAGCTCTATTCGATTCTGCTTTTAACTCCTAACCTTTACTCACGTGTCCAGTACTCATTTTTTATCATTCCCAACTTAGTAATTCCCTTATTTCTTATTTGTCCTGTTTGTCTGTCCTAATTAGATTGTAAGCTCTGTCGAGCAGGGACTGTCTCTTCATGTTCAAGTGTACAGCACTGCGTATGTCTAGTAGCGCTATAGAAAAGATAAGTAGTAGTAGTAGTAGTCTTTGGGATTCCGGAATCTTGCTCTTTGGGATTCTGCACAGAATCTTGCAACTCTTTGGTGTTCCGGAATCTTGCTACTCTTTGGGATTCCGGAATCTTGCTCTTTGGGATTCTGCACAGAATCTTGCAACTCTTTGGGGTTCCGGAATCTTGCTACTCTTTAAGGTTCCGGAATCTTGCTACTCTTTGGGATTCCGGAATCTTGCTACTCTTTGTCCTTATCCCTTATTTGTCCTGTTTATCTGTTCTAATTAGATTGTAAGCTCTGTCGAGCAGGGACTCCCTCTTCATGTCCAGCGTACAGCGCTGCGTATGTCTAGTAGCGCTATAGAAAAGATAAGTAGTAGTAGTAGTAGTCTTTGGGATTCCGGAATCTTGCTCTTTGGGATTCTGCACAGAATCTTGCAACTCTTTGGTGTTCCGGAATCTTGCTACTCTTTGGGATTCCGGAATCTTGCTACTCTTTGTCCTTATCCCTTATTTGTCCTGTTTGTCTGTCCTAATTAGATTGTAAGCTCTGTCGAGCAGGGACTCCCTCTTCATGTCCAGTGTACAGCGCTGTGTACGTCTAGTAGTGCTATAGAAGTGATAAGTAGTAGTAGTAGTATTCATTTCCCTTGTTGTGTGTGGACTGTAGGTCTGGGATGACGCCAATGCGAAGGCACTGGAATTAGCCAAGGCAGAGGGCTGGACCTACATCCCACCCTTCGACCATCCCCTCGTCTGGTAAGGAGCCTCAGATGGCGTTTACATTCTCATCCGTGCAGACCCCAAGTAGGTAAAGCTTCCAGTGACTCCCACCTGAAGTAACATCTTCCATCGACTGTTCCAGTGCTCTAGCCCAGTGTTTCCCAAGTTGGCACTGGAGTACCCCCTTGCCAGTCAGGTTTTTAGGGTATCCACGATGAATATGCATGAGGTTGATTTGCATACACTGTCTCAATTGTATGCAAATCTCTTTCATGCATATTTATTATGGATATCCTACTCCTCGGACAGCATCTTTCTTCATAGAGAACACTTCTTGGTGTGTTTGGCATTAAAACATTTTAACACATGCAAATTCGATTGTATGCACATTAATCCATAGGGTAATGTGCATTAAATCAATTCTGCATGCACTGAAACAAACTGAATGCATGTTAATGAATGTACATCACTAGGATAAGTATGGAGAATCCCTAACTACCAAGACGCAACAGGTAAACAGCTCAAATGGGGTCTACGAGCAGAAGGTAAACTGGCAAGACCTGAGGAATCTGGGGGACCTGGGGGACCAGCATCACTTCTATGTTCTGCTTTTTCCTCAGGGAAGGCCATTCCAGTATTACGAGAGAGCTGGAAGACTCACTTCACACCAAACCAGGAGTCATCGTTCTCGCAGTAGGCGGGGGTGGTCTTCTAGCTGGCGTAGTGGCTGGCATGAGAGAGGTGGGCTGGTCTGATGTGCCCATCATTGCCATGGAAACCAAAGGAGCCGACTCCCTGAACGCTGCTATCAAGGCTGGGAAGTTGGTCACGCTGCCGGACATAACCAGGTTGGTAGTAGGTTTCACTTCTGCTGTCGCTCCGTTCTCTCTTCTCATGGTCTTGCTCTGATTCTGTTGTGTTGATGGCCATCTTCTTCATGCCAGTGCTTTCTACACTAATTACAAGAATGCAGATTCCCGGATATGTCTGACCCTTGCCTCTCTGTCACCGTAATGTCTGCATGTACTAGGTGCGATTCAGGGATGATTTTTCTCTCTCTTTTTCTGCCAGCATTGCAAAGTGCTTAGGAGCAAAGACAGTAGCAGAACGGGCATTGCAGTGTGCCAAGGAGTGCCAGCTCATTTCTTTGGTGGTGGATGATCGGGAAGCCCTGAATGCCATTGAGCGGTTTCTGGGTGAGTGAGAAGAAAAAATGTGAGAAATAAGCTGCTGGCAATACTTTTTCGAGAACTGACTTAATAGATTCAGGAAACGTTCTGGGTATGACACGTTGACCTTGTGTTGTCAGAATAACACAGAATCGATTAATATCTTGGTGACAGGCTTTTAAGAGCTGTGCCCCTTTCGTCATTAACGGGTCTCTCTTCTTAGCATTTTCCAGCACCAGATGAGCGGAGGTGGCACAACCAGGAGATGTCAGCAAGGAAATCTTTATTTTGGCTATAACCCAACTTGGCCAAGCTTTGGCAAAAATGTCTGCATCAGGGGTCCCATGATTTCCCAAGAATTAGCTTTAAATTAAAGAACGCATTGCCTTCAAAATCTGCACTATGGTTCACAAAATCATCTACGGCAAAGCACCGGGATACATGACAGACCTGATCGACCTACCAACTAGAAACGCATCCGAATCAACACGAACCTATCTAAATCTCCACTACCCAAGCTGCAAAGGACTCAAATACAAATCAACTTAAGCGTCCAGTTTTTCCTACGTAAGCACACAACTGTGGAACGCAATACCAAAAGCCTTGAAAACTACATACCACCACTTACACTTCAGAAAAACACTTAAGACCCACCTGTTTAAAAAGGCATACCCTACCGACCCAACGTAAATGCCTGATCTCTGCGACACAACTTTAAAGTTCGTAATGGTCATCACACAACTCTCCCGTTGTATGATTCCTTTATGTGGTCCTACCACATGAACGTTATCCTACCACAACATCACTTTGTATTTGTTTACCCCGGAGTCTGAAACACCACTCCGGTACTATGTAAGCCACATTGAGCCTACATATAGGTGGGAAAATGTGGGATACAAATATAACAAATAAATAAATAAATGTTTGTTTCCCACCTTTCAATTGAAATAGAGAAACTCCTTTCTGATTATGGAGCTTCTTGCCGTCAAGTGAAACACTGTTAGTTTTGCATCACAAAAGGAACTTTTCTGTTTTGAAGACCTGCCTTAAGTCAGTGCTGGAGAGAGTGTGATACAACTATGCAAGTTGTCTTTTTTATCTTTGAAGCCACATTGAGCCTGCAAAAAGGTGGGATAATGTGGGGTACAAATGCAATAAATAATAATGCTACACATTCAATAATTGACTATGACAAATGCACTTCTTCTATTTTCTGTGGCCATTGGAAATTTGGATATCAACGTTTGCTCCTGATCCAGGCGTTAGCTGAAACTTGGCTGTGTCGGCCAAGTGAATATGCTCCTCTTGAACAAAGAGATCATGACCATTCTGCTGTTTCTTGTGATTGATATCCAACTCTACGTTCCGTCTGTGGTTTGTGTGTTGGGCTTTAACTCTACCTTTGACTGTTTTTAAAAACCTTTCGGTGCATTCTCACTACATTCTCACGCTGCCTACACACTTTTTGGAAGTTGATGTGACCTCCAAATTTGACGAACTTTTTGATACGCCAACAACTGATCCAGCTTCTATCTCAATGTTGCACAAAAGGCTATTAATGAGTAGACCACCAAAGAATCTCGAAAAGTTGGCCAGGAAGTGGACGGCAGATATACAGAAACAGATTAGTATAGACGTATTAAGGAGCAGCTTGAGGCAGATCAGGGGACGGATTAGTAGCGCGGAATTGAGGGAATGCCAAGGAAGAAGTATTTACAGGGCATACACTTCATTGTCGAGATTATATCAAATGGGTAGGGCGGAATCATCGGCTTGTGGTAGGTGTGGAGATCCCAATCATAACTATTATCATGCTATGTGGGCTTGTGCAGCGATATCCGCTTACTGGGAGCAAATAGCGAAGTTCTTAGGCGAAATCCTGGGGCGGAGGATGACATTGACACCGGAAACGGCCCTTTTGGGGGTCGACTTACTGAAGGGGAAAGGTACCGTTAGTCATAACCTGCTAATCTTTAAAGCATGTCTCGTGGGAAAAAAATGCATTTTAGTTAACTGGATACATTTAGAGGCACCATTGTTTTGGCAATGGCGCAACAGGTGGCATGCGTTGCTGCTAATGGAGCTGCGAGATTCATATTATAAACCCAAAACACAGCGTAAATTCTACTTAATATGGGAATCATATATCAATGCTTTAGCCCCTAGGGCCCGAAGTTCCATCCTTAATCGACTGAGCTTGGACCCAGCGAAGTTAGCTACGGGTTTTAGATAGTGAATAGGTCAATTTCCCTGGGCTATTGGAGATATGTAGCTGCCTGGAAGGGGGGTGGACAAAGGGGGGAGGGAGGTTACAGGGGGGAGGAATATTAGAGGGGTAAGGAAGGGCAGACGGGGGGGGGGGGGAGGTAGCTGGGAGTAGGGAGGGAGGAAGCTAAAGAGAAAAGTGATGGCTACCTCTATGTTATGATTACAAGTTGTTCATTTGTTTCCTGATGTATCTTGAACATAGCGTATGAATATTGTATTGTCTGTGATAGGTCATCAATAAAATTGTTTAAAACTAAAAAACCTTTCGGTGCATATTCCCCAGTATGGAGTTTGAACATGCAAACTCTGTGGATACTTACGTACCACTGGTTCGAAAACTGACTACTAGGCCCAAAGGTTCATAAGAATCCACTGAATTTGCAGGTGCAACTTCCGTGATGGGAAGTATACACCGGGAGCTTTCACCAGGCATACTTCCGAAAGCCATTTGCCTGGGTAAGTAGCTATTCACTTGGATATATATGTATAGGATAAAAATTCAACCATTGGCCGCTATCCCTGATCCTGAACTGCCTAAGCCAGGGCTCCCCAAGCCTTTTCGGTTTGTGGCACCCCCTGGCCATGTGGGTTTCTGCGGCATGCCCCCCGGCCACGTAGGTCTCCGCACCCTCCCCTGGCCACATTGGTCTACACCCCCTCCCCCACCTTGGAGGCCCAGGTCCGGGGAATTTTGTCCCCCCTGCCCCCCCCCCCATCTCGGCGGCTATGCTATTAAGGAACAGATTCTTTCTGATTTATCAACATTTTCCTTAATGATATGAGTGATTTGATTTTATCTGGCCGCTATTGCAACATATAACAATAGATAGTTGCTTGGGATAACGGCACTTAATGGCATAAGTGTCAACTCTATCCCTAGACCGCCCGCAAAATAGCCGGCTTCGAGTATAGCGGTTAGTTAAATGGTACTAACTGGTTAAGTGCCGTTAAATATCAGTGGATAGCCCAGCACAGAATGTTTAACTGACCAGAAGCTGTTCCTGCCTGGCTGAATCTCTTTGAATATTGACCTCCTATATATCTATATCTAAATATATATCCCCCGATGTTCAAAAGCATGTAACCAGCCAGGATCGGCACCTGGCCGGTTAAATGCCCCATAACCAGCTATCCACAAATTTTCAGCAGGACCTGGCTGGCCATGACCTGCTGAAAATTCACAGTTAGCGGCTATATCACGCTGATTTTCAATGCATTGCTGGCTAAATTTGGTGGCCATATTTGGCCGCGTGAATACCGGGCCTATCTTTGGCTGGTTCAAAGTTAACTGGCCAGTGCTGAACATCGGCAAAAGAAAACAGATATTGCATTGAATATTCAGGCTCACTCCCGCGGTCTGAATATCAGGCCCATAGAGTTTGTTTATTTTTCAGTATTTGTGCAGAAAGTATAACCAGTAGCAAGGGAAATCAACTAATAGCTTTTGTTTTCATGTCTTTTCCCTTCTCGTTTTCTTTGTCTCCTCCCCTTGCTATTTTTGGATCTGTTTTGCCCCTTTTTTTTGCTTTTCCTCGATCTTCTACTTCTTCTTATCCTGGTCTTTTTTCTTACCCTGTCTCTAGATGAAGAACGGATGCTGGTGGAGCCGGCCTGTGGTGCTGCGTTGGCCGCTGTTTACTCAGGCTATATCCAGCGCTTGCAGGAGGAAGGTCGCCTGAGCCGGGACCTGGATCCCATTGTGATGATTGTGTGCGGGGGCAGCGCCATCAATCTGGCTCAGCTCAAGGCCTTCAGGACTGAGCTGGGGATGGACTGACTGTGTCAGTTTGCGCCAGAATATACAGACCTCTGGTGGATACAGTCCTATGTGGCAAGATCAGGTCAAAGTTATAGATTAGATATATGAATTAAATAAATAATGGGTGTGACACAAACTTACACTTCCTGTCTGCCTCTGTCACGGTTGTGAGTTCTTTGTACCAAATGGAGCACTGCTGAGTGCGAGGATACACACCCTGACTCTGCTTGGCGGCCGAGCAACCCCGAGGTTCACCTGCGGTGACCGCCATTCCCCATAGGTTGAGCCCCCAGGTGCGGGCAGCCGACAGGACGTACTTAGAGAGAAGGTGAGAGGGGCGCTGAGGAAACCAGCCGGAAGAAAGTAGAAGGGAGTGACCTGGGTCAGTGGCGTTCCTAGGGGCGCTGACACCCAGGGCGGATCGCCGATGCGCCCCGCCCCCCCGGGTGCAGCGCCCCCCGTGCAGTGTGACCCCGCCCCGGTGAAAGAACACCCCCCCACCCCAGCGAAAGAACCCCTTCACCCGGGGTGCACATCGCTGGGGGGGGGGGGGGGTGCCGTGCGCCGGTCAGCGTTGTTCGTTTCCATGCTCCCTCTGCCCCGGAACAGGTTACTTCCTGTTCCGGGGCAGAGGGAGCATGGAAATGAACGATGCTGACCGGCGTGCAGCACCTCCCCAGCGGCGTGCACCCAGGGTGGACCGCCCCCCCCCCCACTTGGTATGCCACTGGCCTGGGTACAGGCTACAGTCCAACAGGCAGGCAGCTGGCAAAGGAGAGATCCAGGTACAAGCAAGGTCTTACAGGGAGGCAACAGACGAGAGTGTAATCTGAGTACAAGCAAGGTCTTACAGGCAGGCAGCAGACAAGAGAGTAATCCAGGTACAAGCAAGGTCTTACAGGCAGGCAGCAGATGAGAGAGTAATCCAGGTACATGCAAGGTCTTACAGGCAGGCAGCAGACGAGAGAGTAGTTCGGGTACAAGCAAGGTCTTACAGGCAGGCAACAGAAGAGAGAGTAATCCAGGTACAAGCAAGTTCTTACAGACAGGCAGCAGACGAGAGAGTAATCCGGGTACAAGCAGCGTCTTACAGGCAGGCAGCAGACGAGAGAGTAATCCGGGTACAAGCAAGGTCTTACAGGCAGGCAGCAGATGAGAGAGTAATCCAGGTACAAGCAAGGTCTTACAGGCAGGCAGCAGACGAGAGAGTAATCCAGGTACAAGCAAGTTCTTACAGGCAGGCAGCAGACGAGAGAGTAATCTGGGTACAAGCAAGGTCAAGAACCAGGAACACAGGCAGAACACAGTGAAAATAAACGCTTACCAACTAGAAGCCGAAGCAATAAGGCAGAGGGATGATGAAAGCGAGGGTGGGACCCGACCGATGGAAGCCTGCAGGGCCAGCGCAGGCAGCAATAATGAATCACTGCAGGCGCTGGGGATGCCTGTAAGGGACACCAGGGAGGGACGGGGTTCAGCGAAGGGCGGGCAAATGCGGGGACATTGCAGAGGAGGACAGATGTTGATGTGGGGTGCTGCCACTGGGTGGGGCTGAGCCAAGAATGGGTGGGCCACTGCCTGGAACTACCACTAGCCCAATGTGGCTGCCAGCAGTAGTTCTGCCTTTACCACCTTTACCACATTCTCTGGCCACGAATTCAAGAGTTTAATTACACGTTGAGTAAAGAAAAATTTTCTCCGATTTAAAACGAATCGGAGAAAATTTTTCTTCACTCAACATGTAATTAAACTCTGGAATTCATTGCCATAGAATGTGGTAATTATTATTATTTATTGCATTTGTACCCCACATTATCCTACCTTTTTGCAGGCTCAATGTGGCTTACAGAGTGTTATAATGATATAATCATTACATGATCTTAAAAACAGTCGATAATAAGCTGAAGGTAGATGAGGATTTAGATGGAAAGGTGTTAGGTAAGGTCGAGTGACATTTTTCTTGAGCCTGCCCCCCTTCAATCTCATTTCATGTCCTCTCGTTCTACCTTCTTCGCATCTCCGGAAAAGATTTGTTTGCGGATTAATACTTTTCAAATATTTGAACATCTGTATTCATATCACCCCTGTTTCTCCTTTCTTCCAGAGTATACATGTTCAGGTCATCAAGTCTCTCCTCATACGTCTTGTAACGCAAATCCCATACCATTCTCGTAGCTTTTCTTTGCACCGCTTCAATTCTTTTTACATCCTTAGCAAGATACGGCCTCCAAAACTGAACACAATACTCTAGGTGGGGCCTCACCAACGACTTATACAGGGGCATCAACACCCCCTTTCTTCTGCTGGTCACACCTCTCTCTATACAGCCTAACAACCTTCTAGCTACGGCCACCGCCTTGTCACACTGTTTTGTCACCTTCAGATCCTCAGATACTATCACCCCAAGATCCCTCTCCCCGTCCGTTCCTATCAGACTCTCCCCGCCTAACACATACGTCTCCTGAGGATTTCTATTCCTTAAGTGCATCACTTTGCATTTCTTCGCATTGAATTTTAATTGCCAAACCTTAGACCATTCTTCTAGCTTCCTCTGATCCTTTTTCATGTTTTCCACTCCCTCCCGGGTGTCCACTCTGTTGCAGATCTTAGTATCATCCGCAAATAGGCAAACTTTACCTTCTAACCCTTCGGCAATGTCACTCACAAATATATTGAACAGAATCGGCCCCAGCACCGATCCCTGAGGCACTCCACTACTCACCTTTCCCTCATCCGAGCGAATTCCATTCACCACCACCTTCTGGCGTCTGTCCGTCAACCAGTTCCTAATCCAGTTCACCACTTCGGGTCCTATCTTCAGCCCATCCAGTTCCTGTGGGGAACCGTGTCAAAACCTTTGCTGAAATCTAAGTAGATTACGTCCATAGCTCGTCCCTGATTCAATTCTCCTGCCACCCAATCAAAGAATTCAATGAGATTCGTTTGGCACGATTTCCCTTTGGTAAAACCATGTTGTCTCGGATCTTGCAACTTATTGGCTTCGGCCCAAACCCCACCAGCAAAGGTATTTGTATGTGAGGGGAAGCGGCAAGGAGGTGAGGCGAGGTGGGGCGAGGAGGCGTGGTGATGGTGGTGGGGAGGCGGTGAGGCAGTGGGGGGTGGGGTGGCGGGGTGGCACTCAAAATGTGCCCCCAACCTCTGGCCTCCTCCCACCGTGAGGTCTGGCTACGTCCCTGCTTGAAGGTAGGTAGAGCAACTTTATAGGTAATCCGATGTTCAACGGGAAGCCAGTAATATTTTTTCAACAGCAGTGAAGTATGGTCTGAACGGTGAGCCTGGCGTAATAACCTAACGGCCGTGTTTTGTACTGTTGGCAATTTCTGCAGAGACGAGTGAGGGAGGGCAGCATAAATGATGCTGCAGTAAAGAAAGCAAGGATTAGTGCATGACAGTTTGGAGTATCAAAAAGGTGTCGGATAGTCATGAGTTGACAAAAAAAATCCAGAAAACAAATTTTTGTTAGATGTGAAATGAGTGGTAGCACAGACACACCTCCTCTGTGCTAAACAATAAAATATCTTTTAGTGTGTGATATGCATCCGCAGATCCTAAACTCACCACAGGACACCTGAGTGTGTCCCACGGTAAGCCATTTTAAACTGCGGAAAGCGTGCGTTAGTTGTTATGGAAAGGATCCCTTAAGTCTTTGAAAATGATCCTCTGGCAGGAACAGGTAATACTTTGTCCTCAAGAGGGCAGCAGAGCTTTTTCACTCTCTGCTTCCCTATACTTTACTAAGACCTCAGAAAGGTGTGTAGGCCTCAGTTGTGTCCCTCAGCCTAAAAAATGTATGTTGTAGAGCCCTTGTTCATAAGTATATGAAAGGGTCAGTTTTCCCAGCAGCAGATGTCCGTCTCATCGCGTTTAATCTGTCTTACATCCAAGTCTCAACAATTACTAGTGTACAAAGCTCCATGAGGAGACGATGGAAGTCCTGCAGAATATTGTTCTGTCCGTGCAGGGGCAATGTGATTAGGCTCTCTGGTAGGTCTGATAGGTGACTCAGCCTAATAGTCCAGCTCTGGCCCTCTTAAAAATCACAGAATATGTAGATAAGGCAGGTAACAAACAGTACGTCCCATGCTCTCTCTCATCTCACTTTGCATTTTGCTCTTTTCCATTACCATCTTTCTGTTATCTGGTGTCTCTTCATCTCCCCATTTTTCTATCTCCTTCTTCCCCCCCCCCCCCACCTTCCCCTTCTCCAGCGGCTATCAATTCCCATCTAAGCGATTTTTCTTCCATTTCCCTCTCACAGTGAACTCCAGTGCTCCGTCTTTCCCTTTCAATTCCTCCCCACCTCCCCGTCTCTTTTCCCCTTCTCAGTATTGCTTCTTCATCCCCTCTTCCAGTTCTCCCTCCCAGCTTCCTTTGTCAGTTTACATTTATTTTCATTTGGTGTACCGCTATACAGACAATTCTGGGCCTAGCGGATTACAATGGCACTGCATTACCCCCCAGCCTCAATAATTCTCCTGTTGAAGTTGTGTTTGTGCAAGCACTCACTGTCTCTTTGCTAGTCCCATTCCTACCTCTGTTCACAAAATCATTCACGCAGATGCCCCAATCTACATGCTAAACCTCGTGGACCTACCTCCCAGAAACGCCACAAGATCATCTCGCAAATTTCTCAATCTGCACTTCCCCAGCTGTAAAGGACTAAAATACAAGCTGATGCATGCCACTACCTTCTCATACGCGAGCACGCACTTATGGAACGCACTACCTACAGACCTGAAAACAATCAACGAAATAACTACCTTTCGCAAATCTCTGAAGACATATTTCTTCAACAAGGCCTACAAAGAGAACCTATAACCTCACTAATCCACTTCACCAACCCACCCAGCTTTGAAAGTTCACCTTCTATACTCAACCCTAATCACCCCCTTCTTTCTTCCCTTACTTAATCTCTGCACATTGTAATCTCTACCAATTGTATCTGATATCCTGGAATGACAATGTCATAACAAAACTATGTAAGCCACATTGAGCCTGCAAATAGGTGGGAAAATGTTGGATACAAATGCAATAAATAATAAATAAATAAATAAATGCTGGTGAAGGGAGAATGAGCATAAACATTGCGGCCCTTTAAGTAAGGCGCGCTGAAAAATGGCCTGCGGTATTGTCGAGCAGAACCATTTTTCAGCGCACCTGTAAACAATGCCTTTTTAAAACTTTTTGCCGAAAAACGGGCCCAAGACTGGTCGGCGGATCTCGGAGTAGAAGTATCAGAGAATGTACTACAAACTTACTTGCACGCTATATTACGAAATTCCCCATTCACAAGATACTGGGAATCACAGTATAAGTTTGCACTTCGTTTGCATGTATCACCACACAGAGCCCACCAGGCGGGTTTTGGTGCAACAGGACAATGCCCACGCTGTGCCTCCCCTCAGGCGACTCTGGGACATATGTTTTGGACTTGTTCTAGAGTACAAAGATTTTGGAAGCAGGTGCTTGGGAAGGTCTGGTCATACTGGCACAGAAAGACAGAATTGCAGCCACTGATGCTATTTGATGTATATAGATATGCCAAGCCGTCATTGCCGGGGTACAGAAGATTTTTACAACGTGCAGTACAGATTGGAAAAAAAGTGATATTACATGGCTGGCTGGAACAAACGGACCCTAATGTCACCCAATGGAGAGTATTTATGATAGATCTATCAAGACTAGAGCGATGTGCAGTCCGAGACCTAGATTCAGCAGAAGGGAAAAGATTGCTGCAGACCTGGAGTAAATTTTGGAACACGCTACAACCATCAGCAAAGAGACAATTGTTTGTTTCCTAATCTCTATCTCGTTAGAATATAGTTATTAGTAACAGCTGTAAAGGGGGAAAGGGGGGAGAGGGAGGATGGGGTGGGAAGGAGGGAAAGGGAAAGGGACACATAACTGTATAAAGTTTGATGACAATGGAAATGATATGTAAGATTCTCACAAGAACCTGCTTGTAACTTTGCATTTGTTATCAATAAAAAATATTGAAACATAAAACTTTTTGCCGAAAATGGACATGCGGCCAAATGAAAATTGCCGCGTGTCCATTTTGGATCTGAGACCTGACCGCCAGCCATTGACCTAGTGGTAAGGCCTCACGCGTTAACCGGGTGGTAATGGTCTACATGTTTAGAATGCCTTTACTGGCTGGTTAGCGCCGCGCACCGGAAAATCTATTCTGGTGTGCGTAAAAAATAAAATTACCACCGGTAATTACCACGCGGTAGCCGGGCGGTTATTCCAAATTGACATGCGTTGGACGCACATAGGTGCCTACACAGCTTAGTAAAATGGCCCCTCAGTGTGTATTTGCAAGGGGAGCATGCAGAGGGGCAGAGTATGGGTGGGGCATAGAGGGGGGTCTCCCACTTAAACGCATAACTTACAGAATACTGTTACTTGGGTATCTGCTGTACTTAGACATTCGCTCTTATTCTTAATATTTATGGGCTGTTTTACTAAGCTGCGTAGGCACCTACACCCGTCCAACTTGCGTCAAATTGAAACTACTGCCTGGCTACCACGCGCCCCGGGCGGTAATTCCATTTTTGACGTGCGTACAAAACATGCATGACGCTTACCCGGCGGTAACTGGCAGTGTACACATGTTGACGATTATCGCCCAGTTAACGCGTGAGACCTTATCGCTAAGTCAATGGGTGGCGGTAAGGTCTCAGGCCCAAAATGAACGCGGGCTGGTTTTAATTTTGCCGCGTGTCCATTTTCGGCCCCTCCCCCCAAAAAGGGCATGCTGAAAATGGAACTGCATGCGTCCAAAACATGTAAAAGGTGGGCACATGGAAAGAGCGTCCATGAGCGTCCAATCAGAGAGGCAGGACGGTATAACCAATAGATGAACTTAGGGCTGGTCAGGAGCAACCAGGACACTTCCAAAGAAGATGAGGATCACTGGTACGGCAACAAAAATAATTTATTCATCAAAGACAAGGACCAAACAAGGCCACGTTTTGGCAGGTGCCTGTGACAGGAGCGCTAATAAAACCAACCAAAGATATTAATGTTACCATATTGGTAGCAGTGACGTAGCTACGGGGGGCCACGGGGGCCTGGGCCCCCCCAAACTGGATCTGGTTTGGCTGGCAGGGGTACCCAACCCCCTGCCATCTGAAGTGCATTTTCCAGCGCTGGTCTCTAGCGCTGCCGCATTTCCTGCCCTGCTCTCTCTTCCTTTCACGTCATGTCCGATTTCGAGCATGCCAGACATGACATGAGGGGAAGCGAGAGCAGGGCAGGAAATGCAGCAGCGCTGGAAAATGCACTTCTGCTGACTGGGGTTTAGGACCCCCACCAGCCAAGGTATGTGCAGCAGCAGCAGTGGGTGGGTAGGGGGCGGCAGGGTGGTGGTTGGTGGGGGTGGCAAGGCAGCGGTGGGGAGGATGGCGGGGAGGTGGACCAAAATGTGCCCCCTCACTTTGGGCTCTGGCCCCCTCCCACCTCGAGGTCTGGCTACGCCTCTTCTTTGGATGAGTCCTGGTTGCTCCTGACTGGGCCTACGTTGATCTACATGGACACTCTGCAACTACTTTTATACAATCAAGTTTAAGTTTCAAGTTTAATAGGGATTTTCTGTCCGGCCCATCAAACGTGTCCGGGAGGCTCAAAGTCTAATAGTAGAAAGAAAAAAAAAAAGAAAACCACCCATGGTGGTACAAAAGGGCCAGGGAAGATCTAGAATATCCGATAGGAAAGAGAGAGAGAGGGAAAGACATTGGGAAAGGATAATTACGGGTGTTTCACACAACTCACCCATTTAGGGCCCAAACGCTTAAAAAAAAAAAGTCTTTAAATCAGTTTTGAACTGAGACAGGGAGGACGAGGCTTTCCGGTCCTCGGGTAAGACATTCCATAATTGGGAGAGCTTGCACAGAAAAAAGGGAACAACGCGAGAGGCTGGAAAGATGTCATGAAAGGATGGGACTGCTAGAAGGTCCTGTTGAGAGGATCGCAGAGGGTGGGGCGGGTTGTAAGGCAGAAGAAGGGCTGAGAGAAAAGAGGGCTTCTGGGTCGCATGAATTTCAAAAAGCAAAAAGAGAAGTTTATATATCTGCATGTAGGTGTTTCCACGGCCAGAGCGGAGACGGAGCTGTGATGATTGCACCTATGTTCCAAAATACACAGGTACACATTGTGAAGATGAGGCTTCTGCTCCCACTCTCCAGCAGGCCTCACTGGCCTGTGGTTTGTGAACAGGACTCCAAACCGTCTCTTCCCAGCATCCTGAGCAATCCAACCTCAAGCTCCTGGGCCCTTTTCTCACTCAGGGTGAGCTGGTTCTCCCAGCCTGTTTTTCTTCCTTGAGCACACTGTCCACCACAAGTCCATAGGGTTTAGCCAGTTCTTTCCAGGGGGATTCTCTTTCTTCTGCTGCCAGCTTACTTCTTTTCCTTTCACAACTCAGGTGGGGTATAAAGTGGTTAATAGCTAAATAGGACCCAGCCCATAACCTCCTACACCTGTGGACCTCCCAGGGCTCTCCCCGGTCCTAGCGACCTCCATCTATTCTCCTAGCGCCCTCTAGTGGCCTACCCCGGACATCCTGGACATTTTTAGGGGAACAGCGCCATCTAGTGGCCTGCCCCGGCTAGGACAGCCTCTTATTTATCACAACATGTACAGCACACAAACCTGCATGCACATGCAGACATGCACACATGTGCACACAAATGCACACACACATGCACACTACTTACACATGCACACACACGCAGGTGCACACATGCACACATACATGGACACTCTCTGCTCCCCCCACACATGCACACACACACACACACACATACATGGACACTCTCTACCCCCACACATACACACACACTCACACACGCTCCCTACCCATGCATGTGCATACATACATGCATATATGTGCACACACACACACAGGTGTGCATGCAGACATACATACACACACACACACCTGCACATACACAGACATGCATGCACACTCAGTACCTACTCACACAGACAGACAGACACACACACACACAGGTGCACACACATTTACATACACACACACACACACACACACACACACACAAACAAACAAACACATAAGTATGCAGATTCCCTACTCACCCACACACATGCACATATGCACACACACACTTCAATGTACTGGGCACAATCCTCCTGATATTCAAAGTTATTTAACTCATCAGAAATGGCCGCTGGCCGGTTAAATAGCGTTTTGGTGCCTAACCAGTTCTCTCTGTTGAATATTATAGTCACCGCCAAAAAGTTAAATCGTCTATTTCGCGTGATAAGCGGCAATATTCAGTGCCTACTGGCTAAGTTTAGCGGGCAAATCGGACCGTATAAATAAGAGTCCTATCTTTGCCTGCTATTAACTTAACTGTCCAGTCCTGAATATTTGCTTAGCCGGCCCTAAAAAGCCCCGGACACCGGAAACAGCCTGGCATTGAATATCTGGGCACGAAGTAAACAAGATAAAGAAGGAGGTAGACCAATGTGGTTCCTAAACAACCGATTTAGTAAAAAAAGACTCGATGCAGATCTACGTTTCGCCACCACATGCACCTACGTCAGGAGTCGAGCAAATGATCTCAGCCACAGAAGACAATCGTAAACGTAGGGGCTGGAGAATCCAACAATGCAGCATCTAAATCGTTGACGATTCAAAGCGTGTTCGTGCTTTGTTGTTAAGGGAGCAGCTCCGCTTGTTTGTTCTGGATTGAATATCTGGGGTCCGGCTGAATATCGGCGCCAATTACTCTAAGACCTTTTCCTTGGGTGGAGACTCCTAGCTCAGAACCCAACGTGGTTGGGATTATTATTTTATAGTACGATTTCCGTTCAGTTTCTGCAGAGACCAGAGAGAAGAGGCAGTGGTGGTCTTTGAAATTTCCCCCCCGTATGCTGGTTGTTGTAAAGGAAGGAATTCCATAAATGGGGCTTGTATAAAGGGAGTCCATCTTTTATACAATAACATTCAGGGGCCCAGGGCAGAAACCGGGGAGGGGGTCCAAAAGCTGGCCGTCAGCCTATGCCTCTTATAGTATGGGAACCAGAGGTGTAGCTAGATGGGTTCACCCAGTGGCTTAGCTATGGGTGGGCCTGGGTGGGCACAGGCCCACCCAGTGGCGGCACCCCACATCAACATCTCTCCTGGCATCTGAACCCCATCCCTCCCTGCTGTACCTTACAGACGTCCCCGGCACCTGCAGTGATTCAATTGTTGCTGCCTGCATTGGCTTCCATCGGCCGGGTCCCACCCTCGCTTTCATCATTTCCTGACTGGTGGGACCTGACCAATGGAAACCTGCAGGGCTGGTGAAGGCAGCAATAATTGCCGGGGACGTCTGTAAGGTACACCAGGGAGTGATGGGGTTCAGATGCCAGGACGCCACAGAGGAGGAGAGATGTTGATGTGGGGTAGGTGAAAAAATCTATAATTTTTTTAATATCTCCCTGGGGGGGGGGGGCACGGACTATGGATTGCAGTGCCATGCTGTGGAAGATCCCATCTTACTTAGCTCTGTGCCCATCCAAAATACTGGGTCTGGCTACGCCACTGGGGTCACCGGAGGAGTGGCCGCTCCCCCAAACGGACTTCTGACAGTGCTGGCACCTATTTTTGACGTGATCTGTCATGTTAAAATTAAGCACCGGTGCCATTGGCAGTCTGCTGTCGCTCTCCCCGCCCCTCAACCTGGCTATGCTTCTGAAGGGGGCCTAGGGCAAATGCCCTATTTGCCACCCCCTAACGCCAGCTCTGGCTAAAAGCAGGAGTAAATGCCAGAGCCCAACTTAAAGTGCACTACGGGCAAATTCTGTAAATCTGCTTGCAACATTTTGGAGCGTCCCCAGGTCCCTGGCCACGCTCCCTTTTCAGATCTGCGCAATTGAAGTTAGGCGCTGTGCTTTATGGAATAGCATGCAGTGCGATGCGCATGTAAACAGTTAAGACTGCCAATTAGCATCAGTCATTGGTTGTTTCCACCCCATTATTGACATTTCCAAGCTCATTAGTCAATTGATTTGCGCGCGCATCTCCACTGGATGCGAATGCAATATATAGAATCTGGAGGAAAGCGTATTGCCAGGCCATCCATCCCAGAGGTGGCTGCACGCATATTTAAGAGGTATTTTATTCAGGGACAAAAGAGGACCTGGGGCAAGAGTTGGTTTTGGCAAACCCCTGTTCTTTGGAACTCTTATAAACTCACAGACGAACTGGCAGCCTCCCACCCCCCTCCCCAGTTTGTCACTCTGCCTGCCCACCCTGCACGACAGCCTAGATTATTAATTCTGGTTGCCGCATCTCAAAAAAGATATAGTAGAATTAGAAAAGGTGCAGAGAAGGGCGACAAAAATGATAAAGGGGATGGGATGACTTCCCTATGAGGAAAGGCTAAAGCGGCTAGGATTCTTCAGCTTGGAGAAAAGGCAGTTGAGGGGAGATATGATAGAGGTCTATAAAATAATGAGTGGAGTTGAACGGGTAGATGTGAAGCGTCTGTTTACGCTTTCCAAAAATACTAGGACTAGGGGGCATGTGATGAAGCTACAATGTAGTACATTTAAAATGAATCGGAGAAACTTTTTCTTCACTCAACGTGTAATTAAACTCTGGAATTCGTTGCCAGAGAATGTGGTAAAGGCGATTAGCTTAGCGGAGTTTAAAAAAGGTTTGGACGGCTTCCTAAAGGAAAAGTCCATAGACTGTTATTAAATGGACTTGGGGAAAATCCACTATTTCTGGGATAAGCAGTATAAAATGTTTTGTACATTTTTGGGATCTTGCCGGGTATCTGTGACCTGGATTGGCCACTGTTGGAAACAGGATGCTGGGCTCGATCGACCTTTGGTCTTTCCCTGTGGGTATGGAAATACTTATGTACTTATGTCAATTTCAGTGTTAAAATGGCTCTTATAAATTTCCCTCAAATAGGGTTCAATACAGTGTACAACTTAAAAAAATGCAACCAAAATTATGATAAAAAACAAAATTTTCTTTAATCTTGTCCAGTTATTCTCTTCTTATTTCTAATTTTGATTAGTGATATGACTTTTCCTTAGTATTGTGCCTTGTTCTCCTCCCTCAATTGTGGACTAAAGATTGGATAATATAATATTTTGCTTATTTTATTTTGCATAAATTAGAAGTTTCAATATTATCCGTCTTTTCTGTATCAAGATTATTCTTGGAATTATTCTGTGAAATGCTTAAAATAATTTTCTTTTTCTAAAACAAAATTTAAATAAAATCATCTAACAAAACAATATATCATGGATGAACATAAATGCCATCTACTATCAGCAGCCATTATAACAATCAAATTAAAAATTTACAAAACAAAAATGTTTTTATCTTCTTCCAGAATCTAAGGTGGGCTGGAATGGAGCTTTTCAGGGGCTTCGACATTAAGTTCACAATTTTTAGACCAAGGACAGTGCTGGGCAGACTTCTACGGTCTGTGCCCTGAAAATGGCAAGGACAAATCAAGACCAGGTAGACATATGAAGTATCAAATACCGTATGCGATGAGTTTATCTTGTTGGGCAGAGTAGATGGACAGTACAGGTCTTTATCTGCCGTCATCTACTATGTTACTTTGTTACTATGAGATAACTTTGCTCAATTAGAGTGCCTTGAGATCCTGTTTAGGAGGGAACTAGTTAAATCCAAAATGACACATTAATTTATGTTTACACATGCTTATTCTAAGGACAACCAGTGGAAACCTACAACCCCCCCCCCCCTCAAAAAATGTATTTTCAAGACAATTATCAATGCCCTGTAGGTGCCAGCACTCTCTTTGATATGGGAAATAAACCCGCAGAGCTGTGTGTGCATTGCAGATGAGATGGGGAGCTGCTTCGCACACCTGCTGGCTGCCCTAAGAGCGCAGAAACGGCGCTGCAGGTGCTTGCTCTCCCACGACTCATGTTTGTCTTATTTCGATCCTGCCCACACTCAGTGCCCTTATCATCTGACCCTACCAGCGCAGGGACCACCTCCTTATCTCCTGCCACCGCCATCTCATGCAGCAAACACAGCAGGATTTGGGGTCAGTGTATACAGTATAGAATGAAAGAGCGGGTGAGGAGGGAGATAAGCTGAGTGAATGAGGTGGGAGAAAAGAAAATTTCATTTCTGTTTGCTGAACAGTTCTTTTTCAGTGGGAAGTGAACTGTGTGATGGACACATTTACCCTCAAATTCTGTACAAGTTGCTAAAAATTCTGCACACAAATTTGAGCATGTGTCCAATTTGCGCGTGCAATTTAATTGAATAACGATCCAATTAGCGCCAGTAATTGGTTTCTTAACAAGCAAGTATTAGTGCTAATCGGATTTAATAAAAAATGTACTAGTGTAGTTTACTCGTGTGCAATTGTGGTCACCGCATCTTAAAAAAGATATAGTGGAATTAGAAAAGGTGCAGAGAAGGGCGACGAAAATGATAAAGGGGATGGGACGACTTCCCTATGAGGAAAGGCTAAAGTGGCTAGGGCTCTTCAGCTTGGAGAAAAGATGGCTGAGGGGAGATATGGTAGAGGTCTATAAAATAATGAATGGAGTGGAATGGGTAGACGTGAATCGCTTGTTTACTCTTTCCAAAAATACTAGGACTAGGGGACACGTGATGAAGCTACAAAGTAGTAAATTTAAAACGAATTGGAGAAAATTTTTCTTCTTCACTCAGCGTGTAATTAAATTCTGGAATTCGTTGCCAGAGAATGTACTAAAAGCAGTTAGCAAGGTTTAAAAATTTTTTGGGATGGCTTCCTAAAGAAAAAGTCCATAGATCATTATTAAAATGGACTTGGGGAAAATCCACTGCTTATTTCTGGGATAAGCAGCATAAAATGTATTGTACTGTTTTGGGATCTTGCCAGGTCCTGTTTGGCCACTGTTGGAAACAGGAGGGTCATGGTCGGATCAGGGACATTCCCACAATTTATGCGCCTAGTTTAGGCCCCAGGGATTTACACCAAGGCTTCATTGGTGTAAATGGTCACGCCTAAAATTAGTGACGAATATCCAGTGCCTCCACTGCATGCAAATCTCTCTCATGAATATTCATTGTGGGTATCCTGAAAACCTGACTGACTGGGGGGCCTCCAGGACCAGGATTGGGAGCCACTGGGTTAGGCACAGAAATTCATCACTGCACTGGCTATGTTAAGTGGTCAAAATAGGCCGCTAGAAATTAATCAGTTAACGCTGAAAATTGGCATTACTGGTTAACATTTTAGCAGCTACCTCCCCCCCCCCCAGATATTGAATGCTGGTTGCTGGAAATGGCCTGGTATTGAATATCTGGGTTTAATGTAGAGAGTTGCACGGGGCCAGAAATTTCACCCATCCCCATCCATCCCTGCTGGAATCTCCTCCATCCCGGCCCGTCTCTTGTGCTAAAATAACCCGACTTATGGTAAAATAACTCAACTTAACAGTAGCCCTTGTTGATAACGTTCCCTCTCATCGCTTATGGGGATTTCAATGCTATCAACCATATCCATTAATTTTTTTAGTGCTATTCTAATTGCCGTGGCACAAGGAAAGGATAGGTAGGTACAGAACAGCAGTGGCGTTCCTAGGCTGCCTGACACCCAGGGCGGATCGCTGATGCGCCCCCCCGGGTGCAGCATGGTCCCCCACCGGCAAAATGACACCCCCCCCCACCGGCGAAATTACACCCTCCCCCCACGGGTGCATTTTTACCTGCTGGGGGGGGGGGGGGGGGTGCCACGCACCTGTTGGCTGAGTCCGCTCGTTCCCTCCCTGCTGCTCCCTCTGCCCCGAAACAGGAAGTAACCTGTTCCCCGCAGAGAGAACAGCAGGGAGGGAATGAGCTGACTCGTCCAACAGGCACGCAGCACCCCCCCCAGCGGCGTACACCCGGGGCGGACCGCCCCCACCGCCCCCTTGCTACGCCACTGCAGAACAGGTTGTATTTTGTACCCCTGGACATTTTAACAGGGTGGATTAGGATTCTTTGGGGTAGTGGAAGTCAGCTATTGTTGGGGTTGGAAGGGTAGAGGGTGGTGGTGGTGGTGGTGGTGGGGGGGGGGTTGTTATAGTTGACTGTGTAGGTCTTTCTCTGCCACCATCTGGATTATGGATGTGACTTGAGGAGAGGGCTAATATGAGCATATCGACACTGATGGGATATAAGTCTTGTAGCAGAAATTAGAAGAGATTGAAGTGGAGAGAGATGGCTTAGTGGGAGACCTGTGAGAAGCAGGTTGCAATAGTCTAAGCGAGAGGTGATAAGAGTGTGGCTAAGGGTTTTGGTAGTGTGCTCAGAAAGGAAAGGACAAATTTTAGTGCTATTATAGAGAAAGAAACGATAGGTTTTAGCAGTCTGTTGGATAAGTGGAAAGAGAGAGAGAGAGAGAGAGAGGGAGGAGTCAGAAATAACCCCAAGGTTATGAGCTGATGAGACAGGGAATCATGTTTAGTTTCAGATGGCGCTGAGACAACTAGGCAGCAATGTCAGACAGGCAGGCTGATACTTGGGCCTGGATTCCTGCTGAGATTTCTGGTGTGGAGAGGTAGATCTGGGAGTCATCAACACAAAGGTGATACTGAAAACCATGGGATGAGATCAGAGCACCAAGGGAAGAAGTATAGATGGAGAAAAGAAGAGGTCCCAAGACAGAGCCCTGAGGTATATCAACTAATAGTGAGATAGGAGGATCCACCAGAATATTCACTAAAAGTGTGATGGGAGAGATAAGAAGAAAACCAGGAAAGAACAGAGCTCTGAAATTCAAGTGAGGATGGCGTATCAAGGAGTAGGCGGTGATCAACAGTGTCAAAAGCAGCAGATAGATCGAGAAGGATGAGGATAGAATAGAGACCTTTGGATCTGGCCAGGAATAGCTCATTGGAGACTTTAGCAAGGGCTGTTCAGTTGAATGAAGAGGGCAAAAGCCAGATTGAAGTGGATCTACTACTACTACTCCTAATTAGCATTTCTATAGCGCTACAAGGCGTACGCAGCGCTGCACAAACATAGAAGAAAGACAGTCCCTGCTCAAAGAGCTTACAATCTAATAGACAAAAAATAAAGTAAGCAAATCAATTAATGTGAACGGGAAGGAAGAGAGGAGGGTAGGTGGAGGCGAGTGGTTACAAGTGGTTACGAGTCAAAAGCAATGTTAAAGAGGTGGGCTTTCAGTCTAGATTTAAAGGTGGCCAAGGATGGTGGAAATATATAAGAAAATAGACATTTAGTACTACAGAAGTATTAAAGGAAGGAAGGAAATAACCAATGATAGCGGAGAAGAAAGGGTGTGGACTGCCAAAAGAATAGCTCGAGATGAAAGAAAGTCAAGACAATGGCGGTGAACAGCACGTTCCAGTATCTTGGATAGGAAAGGGAGGAGAGGTATGGGGCAATAGTTGGAAGGACAGGTAGGGTCCAATGAAAGTTTTTTGAGGAGTGGTGTAACTACAGCATGTTTGAAGGCATCAGGAATGGTTGCAGTGGAAAGTGAAAGATTGAGGATATGGCAGATAGAAGGGATGACAGCCGGAGAGATAGTGCTAAGTAGATAGGTGGGAATAGGATCAGAGGAACAGGTAGTCAGTGTGGAGGAGGAAAGAAAATGTGCAGTTTCCTCTTCAATGATTTCAGAAAATGAAGAAAAGGAGGCAGGGGTTGACGGACGGTTGAGAGAATGGACTGAGGGAAGGAGAGGTGGAGGTGACTTGGTTGAGAATTCAAAGTTAATCTTGTGAACCTTATCATGAAAGTACTCAGCCCAGAGTCTGGGGAGAAAGTGAAGGGTGTGTGTGTGTATGTTTTAGAAATTTTGACTGAGGTGAGAAAGCAGGGGCAGTAGGTGAAATAGAAAGGGGAATTCTGGGCAGGGACTAGGGAATAAAGAGAGGCGAAGATCCTAAATAGGGGTTTGGGAGTAAAGAGAGAGAGAGCGAGGGACTGCTAGGTGAAAGGTGAACAGAGGGATGTTACTTGGAATGGGGAGAGGGAGACGGGGATGCTGGGCAGGAAGTGAGGGGAGGGGAATGCTACAGGGCAGGGAGTACGGGGAAAGAGGAGGGTGTGCTTCTTGCTAGGACATTGTAGGGAGATGGGGTGATGCTGGGTGGCAGGTAGTTAGAACGGGAAGAGAGAGTTTTGGATTGAGGGCAGGGGGAGGGAAAGAGAGAGGGAAGGAGTGGCCTAGTGGTTAGGGTGGTGGACTTTGGTCCTGGGGAACTGAGGAACTGAGTTTGGTTCCCACTTCAGGCACAGGCAGCTCCTTGTGACTCTGGGCAAGTCACTTAACCCTCCATTGCCCCATGTAAGCCGCATTGAGCCTGCCATGAGTGGGAAAGCACAGGGTACAAATGTAACAAAAATAAAATAGATACTATTGGAGGTTCTACATGGAATGTTGCTATTCCACTAGCAACATTCCATGTAGAAGGCTGCGCAGGCTGCGCGGCCACATTGGGCAAGTCACTTAACCCTCCATTGCCCCATGTAAGCCGCATTCAGCCTGCCATGAGTGGGAAAGCGCAGGGTACAAATGTAACAAAAATAAAATAGATACTATTGGAGATTCTACATGGAATGTTGCTACTATTGGAGGTTCTACATGGAATGTTGCTATTCCACTAGCAACATTCCATGTAGAAGGCTGCGCAGGCTTCTGTTTCTGTGAGTCTGACGTCCTGCACGTACGTGCAGGACGTCAGACTCACAGAAGCAGAAGCCTGCGCGGCCACATTGGGCAAGTCACTTAACCCTCCATTGCCCCATGTAAGCCGCATTCAGCCTGCCATGAGTGGGAAAGCGCAGGGTACAAATGTAACAACAAAAAATGTTGCAGGATTATAGATGAGGGCAAAGGTGAAAAACTTACTCTTTTGCCCAGCAGATTAGCGGCCATTCAATAAAGGTTACACTTCCCAATGTTAATCTCTTTAAACCACCCCAACAGGGCCATGTTTTGGCAAATGTGCCTACATCAGGCATCCATAATTCATTCAGACAGAGCAATCAATTCACACACAACCTTTAATTGCCAAGATAACAAACAAGCCCAAGGCTGATTGCCCTGTGTGAATGAATTATGGACCTCTGATGCAGACAAACTGGCTGAAACACAGCTGTGTTGGGTTGTTTAAGGGTTTTAATCTTAGACTCGTGAATAAAATTTGTACCTTTCTCAATTGGTGACTGACGATTTTGTTGGCTTCCCTTCATTTTGCCTTTGCATGTTTGGATTTGCAGAGGAATAACCTCTTTCTTCTGTTTCTTGAAGAGAGATATTGCCAGACCCACCACCACTGCCAAAGACCCAACAGTGCAGGAGCCACTCCTGGTAAATTCAGGGAGATGAAGGACAGGAGAGAGGATTGAGCGAATATCCACGTCCAAGTTAGAAAAATCAAGTTCTGGTCCTAGGAAGGCTAAAACCACCTAATGAATTTATATAAAAAAAAAAATCCTATTGATTGGTACAGCTAGATAGGAGGGGTTAAAACACCTGGAAATGGCCATTATTCATGGTGTTCAGTACAGCAAGATGGGAGGGATACAAATGCCTATGGATGGTCTTTATTATCAGCCTGTGAAACAAGTGGGATGGAAGGGATAGAAACACCTGGGGATGGTCTTTATTCCCTGCACCATTTATTTATTTAGATTTTGCTCACACCTTTTTCATTAGTAGCTCAAGGTGAGTTACATTCAGGTACTCTGGATATTTCTCTGTCCCAGGAGGGGTCAAGATCTAAGTTTGTACCTGAGGCAATGGAGGGTTAAGTGACTTGCCCAAGATCACACAGAGCAGCAGTGGGATTTGAACCAGCCACCTCTGGATTGCAAGACCGGTGCTCTAACCACTAGGTCACTCCTCCACAGTGAGATGGAAGGGATAGAAGAATTAGGGGATGGTCTTTATTCCCTGCACCTTGTTATGCAGTGAGATGGAAGGGAAGAAACACCAAGGGCTGGTCTTTATTCCCTGTGGTGTAAGATGCAGTGAGATAGGAGAGATAGAAGTCCCTGGGGATAGTCCTTATTCCCTGCACCATGTGATTCGGTGAGATGGAAGGGATAGAAGCATTAGAGAATGGTCTTTATTCCCTGCGCCATGTGATACCGTGAGATAGGAAGGGGAGAAACACCAAGGGCTGGTCTTTATTTTCAACAGCGTATGATGCAGTGAGACAGGAAGGATAGTAACACCTTGAGATGCTCTTTGGTCAATGTTTTACATATCTGTTTTTTTTCCAGGGTTTCACACATGATCTGTATTATGGTCGACTCTCTGCCCTTCTGCCATGTTGAGCTGTTTTCTCAAAAAGTAGCACATCGCAGTCCACAGGGGAAAGAATTGTGAAAAATGAAGTTCAGAGGGGAGATATTCAGATACCTGCCGAGTTTAATATGTGACTATTTATTTTCCCGTGGAGCCAGTGCGATTCTCCGTGTGGTTGAAGCCGGTCTCTGAAAAATGGCTTCTAATGTGTGTTCTACTGTATTTCTGTTTTTAAATTTGAGCTTTACATCGCTTTAATGACCCCCTTAAGGGACCAGGAAGGCGGTTTATAAATATGAAGTAATAAGGAAACGTAAGGAAAACAGGAAACTTCACCAGGCGTCTAGACCGACGTATACAAAGGCAGCTGTGGGTATCCTAAATGCCAAGCCTGTTTCTGGCTTCTAACAAGGAGAGCAGGCTGCCCTTGTGCCAGGGAGGTTGGCGACCATTGAGAAGTGGCTCTCCATTTCTAGGCCCATTAAGAGGGCAAGATTCAGCTCAATTATACGAGAACAATTTTTGGAGTAAATATTGCCTGCTGAGCATTGGATAGGCCTGTGTGACTTGTGCCCTCCCATTGAACCTATCTGTGCTCTGAACGCTGGGAGAGCGGAGCATGAACAGAGGCTGCCAGCAGGCTCTGAGAGTAATTCTTAATCACCCTAATCTTCCCTCTATTCCTGCAGATAGAGTGCCTGGTAATACTGACGCTCAAACACAGTAATTGACAAAGCTCACGGAAAGCAGTGCCAATGCCTTCTGCTGCCAGGTCCGCCAGCAGCTCCTGCATAATCAGAGCTCAGCTCTCAGTGTAGAAAGAAGGAGTGTCAGAGAGGGAAAAACAAAATGAAGAAGCAAGAATGGAGAAAAAGCATAGACGTAAATCCAAAAGAGAGGGAGAGGGTGAGAGGAAGAGAGGAAAGGAGGCGAGGAGAGATGCTGAACAGGTAAAGGAGAAGCGGGGATTAAAGCAGAGCCGGCTTCTTCTGCTTCGGTCAGTTGGGTTTTCAGGATATCTACAATAAATATGTGTGAGATAAATTGGAAGGAGAAAAGGAGATTAGAGAAAACAGAAGAATTATGAAAAGAAAATAAGGTTATCAATAGAAATCAAACAAAATAAAACATGGAAAAGAAAATAAGATGATACCTTTTTTATTGGACATAACTTAATACTTAATACATTGCTCAAAGCCCACCTCTTCAATGTCGCCTTCAGCACCTAATCACTTCATTTCTTCTCAGGAAATCTCATCTACTCCAACTTGACATTTCGTCTTTTAGATTGTAAGCTCTGCTGAGCAGGGACCGTCCTTATTCGTTAATTTGTACAGCGCTGCGTAACCCTTGTAGCGCTCAAGAAATGTTAAGTAGTAGTAGTACTTTTCTTGATTAGCTTTAGAAGGTTGCCCTTCTTCCTCAGATCGGAATATCCACACCCATCCTGTTAGAATATCAATGATATGCTTTGATGTCCCCATGCATACCTCCGACCCACCCCCCTCCTCCCACCCTGTCAGACTGTCACAGTAATGCTTGAATGTTTTCACTTATATACACTGTCAGCTAGCACATTTGCTTATTTCCGATCTGACCAAGAAGGGCAACCTTCGAAAGCTAATCAAGAAATGTATTAAGTTATGTCCAATAAAAAAGGTATCATCTTATTTTCTTTTCCATGTTTTATTTTGTTTGATTTCTATAGATTCTACATGGAATGTTGCTATTCCACTAGCAACATTCCATGTAGAAGTCAGCCCTTGTAGATCACCAATGTGGCAGCGCAGGCTTCTGCTTCTGTGAGTCTGACGTCCTGCACGTACGTGCAGGACGTCAGACTCACAGAAACAGAAGCCTGCGCAGGAATGTTGCTAGTGGAATAGCAACATTCCATGTAGAATCTCCAACAGTAGCAACATTCCATTTAGAATCTCCAATAGTATCTATTTTACTGTCATAGTAATGCTTGAATGTTTTCACTTATATACACTGTCAGCTAGCACATTTGCTTATTTCCGATCTGACGAAGAAGGGCAACCTTCGAAAGCTAATCAAGAAATGTATTAAGTTATGTCCAATAAAAAAGGTATCATCTTATTTTCTTTTCCATGTTTTATTTTGTTTGATTTCTATAGATTCTACATGGAATGTTGCTATTCCATGTAGAAGTCGGCCCTTGTAGATCACCAATGTGGCCGCGCAGGCTTCTACATGGAATGTTGCTGGTGGAATAGCACCATTCCATGTAGAATCTCCAATAGTAGCAACATTCCATGTAGAATCTCCAATGGTATCTATTTTACTGTCATAGTAATGCTTGAATGTTTTCACTTATATACACTGTCAGCTAGCACATTTGCTTATTTCCGATCTGACGAAGAAGGGCAACCTTCGAAAGCTAATCAAGAAATGTATTAAGTTATGTCCAATAAAAAAGGTATCATCTTATTTTCTTTTCCATGTTTTATTTTGTTTGATTTCTATAGATTCTACATGGAATGTTGCTATTCCATGTAGAAGTCGGCCCTTGTAGATCACCAATGTGGCCGCGCAGGCTTCTACATGGAATGTTGCTAGTGGAATAGCACCATTCCATGTAGAATCTCCAATAGTAGCAACATTCCATGTAGAATCTCCAATGGTAGCAACATTCCATGTAGAATCTCCAATAGTAGCAACATTCCATGTAGAATCTCCAATAGTATCTATTTTACTGTCATAGTAATGCTTGAATGTTTTCACTTATATACACTGTCAGCTAGCACATTTGCTTATTTCCGACCTGAGGAAGAAGGGCGACCTTCGAAAGCTAATCAAGAAATGTATTAAGTTATGTCCAATAAAAAAGGTATCATCTTATTTTCTTTTCCATGTTTTATTTGGTTTGATTTCTATTGATAACCTTAAGAGTGGACTAACACGGCTACCACACCTCTCTAAAAAGAAAATAAGAAAGTGTGAAAGGAAGGTAGAGAGAAAGAGAAATAAAAGAAGATCGAGACAGAGATGGACCTGGTCTTTGCTGTTTGCAATTATTATTATTATTTGCTGCATTTATATCCCCCATTTCCCCACCTATTTGCAGGCTCAATGTGGCTTACAACATAATACAACGACAATCACATTGATGGAATAAGAGAATCAGAATATAGATAACAGATGAGGTGCACAAGAATATCACAGCAATCGTATTAACGGAGTAAGAATTTCAGAATTGTTGCGATTAAGGTGCATAAGAAAATTCTGTAGAATAAGAAGCGGATAAATAGATATAACATAACACAATGATATCAGGACAAGATGTAATATTGCAATGACAGTAGCAGGAAGGATGAGATGCGGAAAAATAAAAATCAAGGCAAGGGAGTACCAAGGGGGGAGGGGGCGGTGGGGGCGGTCCGCCCCGGGTGCACGCTGCTGGGGGGTGCCGCGGCGCGCGCCTGCTCCGAGTTTCTCTAAACATTGTCGCTCGTTTGCTGCAGCTCCCTCTGCCCCGGAACAGGTTACTTCCTGTTCCGGGGCAGAGGGAGCTGCAGAGAAGCGAAGTTTAGCGAACTCGGAGCAGGCGCGCGCCGTGGCACCCCCCCCAAGCGGCGTGCACCCGGGGGGGTGTCATTTCGCCGGAGGGGGGGAAGGTGTAATTTAGTGGGGGGGGCACGCTGCACCCTGGGGGGGGGGGGGGCGCATCGGCGCTCCGCCCCGGGTGCCATCCAGGCCAGGAATGCCAGTGGAGGGAGGAAGTGGAGGGTAAGGAAGACTGAGGACTTTTAGACAGAGCTAATGTCAACAGGAGGGAAAACAATGTGCACACAAAGAATACCTGCTGCAGCCCCCCCCCCCCCACACCCCACCAGGATCATTCCCTGCCAGCTAGTGGCCAGGAACCAAATTCCATTCATCAGCCTTAAAATGAAACTTTAGTTGTGTTTCATAGTGTGGTGTGTGCTACAGCATGGGGACTGAACCCCCTTGTCTACTGGGGTCAGTTGGACCTGGGGGAACCATAGTGCTGGGTAGGGGAGACAGGGCCACCCAGACACAAAACTGGGCCTGGGGCAAACAATCTTCAGGGTCCCGCTGCCATATTCCCCCCACCAACACTGCCGCCTCCCCCCCCCCCGCCAGTGCATCTCCCCTCCTGCAGCAGTGAATAAGAGAGAGTCCTCTTCCGGCTCCAGATCCTTCTTCCTGCCATGGTCCGCCTCCTGTGATGTAACTTCCTGTTTCCACATAGGCAGGATGTGGCAGGAAGAAGGATCTGTGACCGGCAGAGCAAGTCTCTTTTGATCGTTGGCGCTGGGCCCTCCTTGGAGGCCAGGCCTGGGAAATTGTACCCCACCCCCCCTTTTCGGTGGCCCTGAGGGGAGGAGTTCCAGACCTGGGGAGGGAGTGAAAACGGTAGCTGTTACCATGATAGCTTCTACTGGCAATGAGAGGTGCAGGGGTGCATCTCCAACGAGGTGCCCCTCCAGCCCTTGAGTTGGCGAGGATTCCTTGAGTCATTTGGTGAGAAATAGAAATGTGACAGAGATTACTGAAGGGATCGAAACAGAACTGGCAAGAAAAAAAATAAAAGAAAATTTCAAGTACTGGAATTAAATCACCCTGAAATCAGATTGTTTTGATTTGCTGTAAATGTGAATTAGCAGTCATATCAAAAATGAATTATTTGGCTGGGGTTTCCTCTGCTGTTGCAGTGATTGGTAATTATAGCAGCATTTTTTTAATATTTGGACACTGCATGGGTTCTCTATTCTGCCTGCTGCACTGATTTGCTACATCTGCACAGGATATACCTGAGACGGACATAGTGGAAGCCACTGCTTGTCCCTGGGATCGATAGCATGGAATCTTGCTACTCTTTGGGTTCTGGAATCTTGCTGTGTTTTGGGGTTTTGGAATCTTGCTACTCTTTGGGATTCCGGAATCTTGCTACTCTTTGGGGTTCTGGAATCTTGCTACTCTTTGGGGTTCTGGAATCTTGCTACTCTTTGAGGTTCTGGAATATTGCTACTCTTTGGGTTCTGGAATCTTGCTACATTTTGGGGTTTTGGAATCTTGCTACTCTTTGGGTTCTGGAATCTTGCTGCGTTTTGGGGTTTTGGAATCTTGCTACTCTTTGGGATTCCGGAATCTTGCTACTCTTTGGGGTTCTGGAATCTTGCTACTCTTTGGGGTTCTGGAATCTTGCTACTCTTTGAGGTTCTGGAATATTGCTACTCTTTGGGTTCTGGAATCTTGCTACATTTTGGGGTTCTGGAATCTTGCTACTCTTTGGGATTCTGGAATCTTGCTACTCTTTGGGGTTCTGGAATCTTGCTACTCTTTGAGGTTCTGGAATCTTGCTACTCTTTGAGATTCCAGAATCTTGCTAATCTTTGGGTACTGGAATCTTGCTATGTTTTGGGGTTCTGGAATCTTGCTACTCTGTAGGATTCTGCCAGTTATTTGTGATCTGGACTGGCCACTGTTGGAAACAGCATACTTGGCTAGATCCCAGTATAGCTATTCTTAACAATCACTGAATATAGCAAACTGTAGGAAGAGGTTCCTCTGGCTGCATCCTCTGGCCTTGTGCATTAATGAGACTAAATCCAGCATTGCTTGAAAAGTCTTGCGTGTGTTTTTCTTTTTGTCTGAACCCTGGTCACTTTTTATTGTAGAAACCTAAGAAATGTCCTGCAACAAACAAACAGCAGGACAGAGGGCAAAGGAATAGCGCAAGGCTTCTCAACCCAGTCCTCAGGGCACACCCAGCAGGTCAGGTTTTCAGGATATCCACAATGAATATGCATGAGAGAGATTTGCATGCTCTGCCTCCTTGGTATGGAAATCTATCTCATGCATGTTCTTTGTGGATATCCTGAAAACTTGACTGACTGGGTGCGTCCTGAGGACTGGTTTGAGAAGCACAGGAATAGTGAACCATTTCCTGTGACGTCGGTCAGAAGTGGACTTTTCTGGTGGGTTTTTTTTTCACTTTTTTCTTTAAAAAAATCACGCAGGGGCCTTTTTTTTTACTAAGCTGTGTAAAGTGCTAATGCTGACTAACACATTAAAGTGGCATAGAAACAGAAACAGAGAAACATGACGGCAGATAAAGACCAAATGGCCTATTCAGTCAACCCATCCTCTGTAACCCCTAATCCTTCCTTTTCCTAAGCGATCCCACATGCTTATCCCATGACTTTTTAAATTCTGGAACAGTCCTAGACTCCACCACCTCCACCGGGAGGCCATTCCACGCCTCCACCACCCTTTCTGTGAAATTATACTTCCTTAGGTTACTCCTAAGCCTATTCCCTCTTAACTTTGTCATATGCCCCCTCATTCCAGAGCTCTCCTTCATTTGAAGAAGGCTCTCTTCCTGTACATAAATGCCCTTGAGATATTTAAATGTTTCTATCATGTCTCCTCTCTCCCTCCTCTCTTCCAGCGTATACATGTTGAGGTTCAGAAGCCTGTCCCTATAATTTTTGCATTCGAGACCGCTTACTAATTTCGTAGCTGTCCTCTGGACCGACTCCATCCTGTTTATGTTTTTCAGTAGGTGCGGTCTCCAGAACTGCACGCAGTACTCCAAATGGGGCCTCACTAGAGACTTATACAACGGCACTATCAACCTCCTTTTTCCTGCTGGTCATGCCTCTCTTTATGCACCCAAGCATCCTTCTGGCTTTGATCGTTGCCTTTTCTACCTGATTGGAAGCTTTAAGGTCATCAGACACAATCACCCCAAGTCCCGCTCTTCCTTCATACACTGAAGCACTTCACCCCCTATACTGTACCGTTCCCTCGGATTTTTGCGACCCAAGTGCATGACCCTGCATTTTTTGGGATTAAATCTTAGTTGCCAAATATTGGTCCATTCCTCTGGCTTCGCTAGGTCCTTCCTCATGTCATTCACACCCTCCAGGGTGGTAGTTTGAGAGGTCTGTCTTTCTGCAAAAGACTTTTTCAGATTTAGTAGTAGTCATTGATTCTTCACCGGTCTGAGGTGTTTTATGATCTGTGAATGCTTCTCTTTGGCTGAATTTTTTCTGACATTCAGCCAGGGGCGTAGCCAGACACTCAATTGTGGGTGGGCCTGGGCCCAAGATGGGTGGGCAGAAGAACCCCACCCCATCCCACAGGTGATTTAGTCTCTCCTTCTCTCACCTGTATGCCATATGGAGGGGCATAATTGAACAAAAACGTCTATCTCCATGGGTGTTTATCTCCGAGAACAGGTCCATGAAGGGGCGGACCGAACTGTATTTTCGAAAAAAATAGACGTCCATGTTTTATTCGACAATTTGTGAGCTGAGCGTTTTTGTTTTTCAGCGATAATGGAAAATGAAAGCGCCCAGCTCAAAAACGAATACATCCAAGGCATTTGTTCGTGGGAGGGGCCAGGATTCGTAGTGCACTGGTCCCCCTCACATGCCAGGACACCAACCGGGCACCCTAGGGGGCACTTTTACAAAAACAAAAAAAAAGGTAAAAGAGCTCCCAGGTGCATAGCACCCTTCCCTTGGGTGTTGAGCCCCCCAAATCCCCCTCAAAACCCACTGCCCACAAGTCTACACCATTACTATAGCCCTAAGGGGTGAAGGGGGGCACCTACATGTGGGTACAGTGGGTTTGGGGGGCGGTTTGGAGGGCTCCCATTTACCAGCACAAGTGTACAAGGTGGGGGGGATGGGCCTGGGTCCACCTGCCTGAAGTCCACTGCACCCCCTAATAACTGCTCCAGTGACCTGCATACTGCTGCCAGGGAGGTGGGTATGACATTTGAGGGTGAAAATAAAAGTTGTGAAATGGTATATTTTGTGGTGGGAGGGGGTTTGTGACCACTGGGGGAGTCAGGGGAGGTCATCCCCGATTCCCTCCAGTGGTCATCTGGTCATTTAGGGCACTTTTTGGGGCCTTATTAGTGGAAAAACAGGGTGCAGGAAAAGTGCCCTAAATTCTCGCTAAAAACGCATATTTTTCTTCCATTATCGGCGAAAGGTGCCCATCTCTGATCGCCCGATAACCACGCCCCAGTTCTGCCTTCACCACGCCTTCGACACGCCCCCATCAACTTTGTCCGCATCCGCGACGGAGTGCAGTTGAAAACGTCCAAATTCGGCTTTCGATTATACCGCTCTATTCGTTTTTGTGAGATAAACGTCTATCTCCCGATTTGGGTCGCAATATAGGCGTTTTTCTTTTTCAATTATAAGCTGGATGGTCTCTCAAACATCCCCTTCCCCCCATACCTTTTAAATAGCTGATTTTCACTGGCAGCGAGCAGCAACTAATACACACTGCTCATGTTGGCCCCACAGCCTTCCCTCTGATGCAACTTCCTGTTTCCGCATAGGTGGGAATACATCAGAGGGAAGGCTGTGGGGCCAGTGTGAGCAGTTTGTATTAGTCGCTGCTTGCTACAGGCGAAGATCTGCTATTTACAAGGTCTGCAGGAGGGACAGATGTTGGGGAGTTTTCAGCTGGTGGGGCTTGGGAATCCCTACCAGCCACATCATAGGTGTGCTGCTACTGGGTGGGCCTGAACCCAAAGTGGTTGGGCCTGGGCCCATCCAGGCCCACCCTTGGCTAGGCCACTGCATTCAGCACTTGAACCTAATATCTCTTCTGGGTGGAATTTTGTATTTATGACGTTTTCTTCCTGTTTGAAGCTTTCGCCACAACTTGGACATGCAGATAATCTCCCATCAGTGCCTGATGTGGCACACGTTAACTGATCTACATTAATTTTGGGTCGTGTTCCGTGTTTTTAGAATTCTGAATAAATTTTTGGTTTGAACATTAGCCGTGAGAAGTTTCGATGCTCTACTTGTCCACTTTTTTTGGTGCCCACTTTTCAGTAGAGTATTTTTCCTTCTGTTTGTGACTGTCCACATTAATTTTGCCATCTGCACGCACTGCCCTTGGGATTCTATATAGGCAGATGTGTGTGCCAATTAATTAGTTAACGAAACACCAACAATCACGCATTGGCATTAATTGGCAAACAATTTGCACTTGCCCTAGTTGCTGTAACATCCGTGCCTATGTTTCATAGCGTGCAACAAGAAAGATTAAGGAGGCTAGGGCTTGTCAGCTTGGAGAAGAGACGGCTGAGGGAAGACATGATAGAAGTATATGAAATAATGAGTGGAGTGGAACAGGTGGATGTGAAGCGTCTGTTCACGCTTTCCAAAAATACTAGGACTAGGGGGCATGCGATGAAACTACAGTGTAGTAAATTTAAAACAAATCGGAGAAAATGTTTCTTCACCCAACGCATAATTAAACTCTGGAATTCATTGCCGGAGAGCGTGGTGAAGACGGTTAGCTTGGCAGAGTTTAAAAAGGGGTTAGACGGTTTCCTAAAGGACAAGTCCATAAACCACTACTAAATGGACTTGGGAAAAATCCACAATTCCAGGAATAACATGTATAGAATGTTTGTACGTTTGGGAAGCTTGCCAGGTGCCCTTGGCCTGGATTGGCTGCTGTCGTGGACAGGATTCTGGGCTCGATGGACCCTTGGTCTTTTCCCAGTGTGGCATTACTTATGTACTTATGTACATCAAGCTTGAAAAGGTGCCTGTTTTCCAGTTATACAAGTTCCCAATGCACAGAAATACTGAGGCATGCAGATCTGGAGGGAGAGGCCTGGAAACCCATTTCTGGTGGGTTAAGGCAGCTGCGTCCACCAGGGCATGTTGGACCTGAGCCATCCGTGTGCTCCAAGCATTGACTATAACAGCTGCCCTCAACGGTTAAATAGGCGCTATCCTCTCCACCCGTCAGTATTTCTGGACTCCAGTATGCAAGTTCAAGAAGGGAGGGTGGCTTGCAATGCAAAGGAGCTGTGCATGTCCGCTTGCCACCTTCTCCGCTTGTCACCACTGGCTTGCTCTGCTCTCTGATAAATTCAGTTGGCCAGGCAGCCCCCAGGAGAGGCTTCCCGTAGAAAAGAGCCCCATAAATCAAAGCTTGCCTTCTCCAGCACGGGCACTATCTTATGTAAAGAGGAGTTTCCAGCGAGCACCGAGGGCTGGAAAATCCTATTATGAGCCCCACCATTAATTATAGCCCAGTCGACAAAACCTATTCCAGCTCTTTCTTATCTTAAGCCTAAAAGGGTTAGTGACCTCCCTCTTTAATAAGCTTTCTTAATTGACTGTAATATTTTATCGAATATTATTACTAATGGTAAATATTTTGGGGACCGTGTTTTCAGACTAGTTTGGCATGTCGTATTGGCTCTGGGGGCCTGTGAATTAATACATGGAAGCCCTGAGGTGAAATTCTGATTAGTACAAAGAGCTTGTGCAGTGGAGCTGGTTTTCTTTCGGAAGGTTTGGCTGATGTTTGCCAGAGGTCAGAGCTTTAGTTAATAGGACGGTTGGAGTCTTGCGGAGTCGTCACTTGCAGGTTCTTTGTCATTTGCCGGAAGGGGAAAAATGCAAGTAAGTCAAGAAATAGGGGAGATGTAACTGAAAGAACAAATGATACTAGGACTAGGGGGCATGCGATGAAACTACAGTGTAGTAAATTTAAAACAAATCAGAGAAAACTTTTCTTCACCCAACGTGTAATTAAACTCTGGAATTCGTTGCCGGAGAAAGTGGTGAAGGCGGTTAGCTTAGCAGAGTTTAAAAAGGGGTTGGACGGATTCCTAAAGGACAAGTCCATAAACCGCTACTAAACGGACTTGGAAAAATCCAAAATTCCAGGAATAACATGTATAGAATGTTTGTACGTTTGGGAAGCTTGCCAGGTGCCCTTGGCCTGGATTGGCCGCTGTCCTGGACAGGATGCTGGGCTCGATGGACCCTTGGTATTTTCCCAGTATGGCATTACTTATGTACTTATGTAGGTTCACACAGTTTTGTCCATAGCTTGCTAGTTGAGTCGCTGGCTGCTAACTTGTGTTTGCATTTTTTCTTGCTTGTCAGCCTTTTCCTTTTGGGAACATGGCCACTGAGGATGTTCCCGTTTCTGTCCTGTCTCCCACCTCCTGTCCAGCCCTGTTTGCTCAGCAATGACAGGGAGGGACGGTGGCATCCCACAGAACCTTGCACAAATGAGCGCTTGAGCTGGCCAGCAGATGTCACTGTTGAGCTGTTACCAGGGCTTGCAGAATTGCCAGGGAGTGTCTGCACCTGCTTTCTCCTCAGCCTCCCGGGTGTCCACAGGCCTGAGGGACAAGATTCAGGAACTGAACTCAGGTCTCCCATATGGATGCATAAAGTGCAGCCACTAAGACTATCCTGCAGACTATTGCCAGCCACCTTTACTTGCATAAGTATTGCGGTACTGGGACAGACCGAAGATCCATCAAGCCCAGCATCCTGTTTCTAACAGTAGCCAATCCGGGTCACAAGTACCTGGCAAGATTCCCCAAAACGTACAATACATTTTATGCTGCTTATCCTAGCAGTGGATTTTCCCCAAGTCCATTTTAATAATGGTTTATGGACATTTCCCTTAGGAAGCCATCCAAACCTTTTTTAAACCCCGCTAAGCTAACTGTTTTTACTATATTCTCTGGTAACGAATTCTGGAGTTTAATTACACATTGAGTGAAGATTTCCTCTAGTTAAATCCTGAAAATTCCTGTTGTACTATTGTGGCATGGCTTCCTGGATTACCTGCCTTCATTACACTTCTAGCCTTTAAAGAGAAGATTATGGAAGCATTTAGGGCCTCAGCCTGTGGCGGTAAAATGGCTGGTAAGTCCCTTCCAGCTGCCGGCTGAACTAACCCCAGATACTTAATGCCGGAACAAGCATGGCTCTCAGCGCTGAATATCCGGGTATGATCACCCACCTGGAAATTTGGTGCCTTATTAATTTGCTGTATAAATTAGGACAGCTTTTTTACTATCCTAACTTTATGTGGTTACATAGTCAGTTAACGGACTGAAAATTGCTACTGAACAGCTACGTTTTGGCTCCACCATCATTTCGCCCCTGGATCTCCCACAAACTAGCTGGTTTTGGCATGGGAGGTCAGAGGAGACGGTTAGTGTCACTGTCCTGTTAATTGCTACTGAATATCCCCAGATTGCCCCACACAATTGATTTAAATGGCCAGGAGCCTCTGCAGGCCATTTAAATTGCTTTGAATATTGATGGTTCTTTTTTGAGCTGGGGTGGGTGGGTGGGGGGGGGGGGGGAAGAGAACATTCTGGTCAGTGTGAGCCAGAAGTGGATATTTTTATTCTTCTGATTCAGGATGGAAATTTTAAACAAACTCTTTGCAACATATCACAAACCATGTACAGTACTCTTTTTATGATTTTTTTTTTGGACAAACTAGCAACATTTTTGTTTTTTCCCCTCACTGCCTCATAAAAGTGCCTTACCCTTGTTTTGGAGGGACTCTGAGATAAAAGAATGTCAGACCTGTGAGTTCTTGTACCAAGTAGAGCGCTGCGGAGCCCAGTACTCAGACCAGGTTCTGCTTGGTGGCCGGACAACCCCGGGTTTCACCTGCGCTGACAGCTGTTCCCCAGAGGTTGAGCCCCTAGGTGCAGGCGGCCTGCAGGGCTTACGAGATGAAGCAGGAAGCGGGGTGATGAACATGACGGCCAGACAGGCAGCAGGCAAGAGAGCGATCCAGGTACAGGCAGAGTCAGTAGGCAGGCAGCAGCCACAAGAGTAATCCAGGTACAGGCAGAGTCAGTAGGCAGGCAGCAGACACAAGAGTAATCCAGGTACAGGCAGAGTCAGTAGGCAGGCAGCAGACACAAGAGTAATCCAGGTACAGGCAGGGTCATTAGGCAGGCAGCAGACACGAGAGTAATCCAGGTACAGGCAGGGTCATTAGGCAGGCAGCAGACACGAGAGTAATCCAGCTACAGGTTAAGTCAGCAATGAAGAACAAAGTAGAGGAGAAGCACACTACTGAGCAAGTAACACCTACCAAAGTAGAAGCCGAAGCAAGGAGTCTAGGGAGAGCTCAGCTGATAAAGTGCTGGCGTCTGACATCAGCAGGGAGAAGGGGCACAGCCATAGGACAAGAGCAGGGGAAGGAGGAACCGCAAGACCAATAGGAGAGAAGCAAGGGAAGCCAGGCAGAGGAAGAGCAGACTCAGGTGGGTGGAAGCAAAGCAATCAAGGAGCCTGCAGCCAGAGAAGAACTACACACACATGGCTCAGGGCTGTGCCAGTCAAGTGTGCGTGTTGACGGGACCCCGCGCAGCCCGAAGACGCCGCTTGCGTTGAGGTAGGGGACAGGACAAAGAAAGAGTAAGTTTCCTTAAATGAGATTCACATTAAACTATAGCTAGGTGATAAAAGGTTCCAGAATTAGGGAAATGGGACGATATACCACCTTTCTGTGGGATTCTTGCAACTACATTCAAGGCAGTTTACATAGGGTATACAGGTACTTATTTGTACCTGGGGAAAGCGACTTGCCCAGAGTCACACGGTGCTGCAGTGGGAATTGAACCCAGTTTCCCAGGATCAAAGTCCACTGCATTAATCACTAGGCTACTCCTCCACTATGATTCACCACCCAGGAAAAGGATCTAGGTGTCATTCTAGATGCTATCAAACTATCCCTAATGAACATGCTTCCACCTTTATCTTGTTGATTCTGAAATTATATGCAATATGGAAATGAGTATACTAAATTAAACCTACAAAATCTATATCTTAAATATTACAACTTTTTTGAAATATATGAAGGTGCTCAGTACATCCCATGACCTCAAACTAGGATATCATGGATTAATAAAAATCATGATATCAAAAAACAATTATATTTGTTATAATGTGTTGAAGGTGTCTTCCTCTTCCACACAGATATCCCAAAAAGTATATTCAAAACCAAAACTTCACCCTTGTGATTGCTGAAATTATGTTTGGTGGTAGACTCCCTGAAGTACCCCAGCCTTGAAAATTTCCGTTATTAAAAGTCTCTCAATAGAATCTTCAGGTAAAACTTGTATTTTGATATCCACTTGAAAATTTCCAAAAGGACTGTAGTCCGGAGCAAATAAAAAATAAATGTTCTTCCACTTGAAATAAAAAGTACAAAACTTGTTGATGTTCCTCAGAAACGCCACTGCCGAGAAGTCAGCTATTTAAAACCATACTGTTCCTCTACATTCCATTCTCCATGATCATTTCAGTATCTTGCTTCAGTCTCTACATGGGCCATGTTTCGCAACCTTGCTTCATCAGGACACCAAACACATCCTCCAGGTGAGAATCCATGCTTCTGTTGGAATGGAGCTCAGTTGATAAAAGACGCCAACCAATTTCAGCAATCAGAATGGTGAAATTTTGGTTTTGAATATACTTTTTGGGATATCTGTGTGGAAGACGAAGACACCTACAATGCATAATAACAAAAACAATTGGTTTTTTGATATCACATGCACAGTTGTAGAGTTTTGAAATTTGAAAGAGTCTGGCATTGTCGTTGCAATGATTTTCATTAGTCCATGATATAGGTCATGGGGATGTACACTGAGCACCTTCATATATTTCAAATTTTTTTTTATTTTTAAGATATAGATTTTGTAGGTTTAATTTAGTATAATCATTTACATATTGCATAATTTGAGAATCAACAAAGTAAAGGTGGATATACTGAACAATTTTTGATATTTTTCAGATTCATAGCCCAGTTAGTGTTCACTAATGAAAATGAATGAGATAGATTTGACTACCTACTACCCCATTTTATGCAGATCTCCCTCATACATATTCATTTGAGAAGAACTGGACTAGGGTGGTTCCCTTTGTAGAATCTTGTTGTCTAGATCAGAAGTAACCCCTATTTATTATTATGGCAAGACTATAAAATAAGTGCCATAAAGAAGAGCGGCCAAAATGATAACGGGGATGGAACTCCTCTGTATAAGGAAAGGCTAAAGAGGTTAGGGCTCTTCAGTTTGGAAAAGAGACAGATGAGGGGAGATGTGATTGAGGTCTACGAAATCCTGAGTGGTGTAGAATGAGTAGAAGTAAATCGATTTTTTACTCGTTCCGAAAGTACAAAGACTAGGGGACACTCGAGGAAGTTACAGGGAAATACTTTAAAAACAAATAGGAGGAAATATTGTTTCACTCCATGAATAATTAAGCTCTGGAGCTCTTTGCTGGAGGATGTAGTGACAGCGGTTAGCGTATCTGGGTTTAAAAAAGATTTGGACAAGTTCCTGGAGGAAAAGACCATAGTCTGCTATTGAAATGAACATGGGGAAGCCACTGCTTGCCAAGGGAGTGGTAGCATGGAATGTTGCTACTCTTTGGGATTCTGCCAGGTACTTGTGACCTGGATTGGCCACTGTTGGAAACAGGATACTGGGCTAGATGGACCATTAGTCTGATCCAGTATGGCTACTCTTATGCTCTTATGTTCTTATGTAAAGTAGGTGTCACAAAAAAAGCCACGCTTAGCGCCAATTCTCTAAAGGTGCTTATTTATTTATTTATTTGTTACATTTGTATCCCACATTTTCCCACCTATTTGCAGGCTCAATGTGGCTTACATAATACCGTGATGGCGATTGCCAACTCTGGTAAAGAACAAATACATAGCGATGTTGTGGTAGAATAAGGTTCATGTGTTACAGGTACTGGGTCTGTCCCTAGTGGGCTCAGATTCTAGGTGGTACATTGTATTACTGTTGTACCTGGGGCCATGGAGGGCCCAGGCATGCCCGAGCAGTTAACGAATACAGGTCTGAGGTGGCATGGTCATTATATCAACTGTTACGCTGTGTTTGGTGTTGAAGGCTTTTTATGTGGAAATACCAGTGTATTTAAGGGACAAATTATCCAAGCAGCAGTACTTTCTATTGCTGCATTCATCTCAACGTTATTTATTTCAACTTCCATCGTTCCAAGTTGTGAAATGAACTTCCAGAAGGAACAGGACCTTTTGTTCCATTGGTCCTCTCTTATGGAACTCATTACCTGCAAAATCGAGCAGTTTAACCAGCTACCTTGGGTTATGTAAGATTCTGAGATCCTGGATTTTCAAGAATGTCCTTGGCCAGATCATAGACATATTAAGTCATTTTCTGACTGTGATGATTGCTGATTACTTTACGTTGATTATGGTTAAGCAATTATATTTTTTGGTTTTATTTGTTAGAACTTTCATTGCACTTCTTCCTGTTTTATTGTAAAGCGCTTTAAAACGTAACTGTATTAAACGGTAAATTAACTAATGAAACCAAATCAAATCAATCTCAATGGCGGGCATAGGTGGGGGTGCCAAAGTGCGCCATTGTTTATCATTTATTAAATTTAATATACCGCCTTCATTGTGGGCAAATTAAGGTGGTTTACAATAAAATCAATTAAAAAGTAATAAAACATATAACATAAGGGAACACCAAATGCAGATAGGAAAGAACAGATGAACTTTATCTATTAAACACTAACTCATTCATACAAAAGATCAGTATCAAAAACATACATCCACTCCATTGAGAAAGCTAAATGGTCAAACCTACAGACACGATCTGGAAAACACAGACATTCACACAACTGAAGTCCAGCCCTAACCCGCCACTGTAAGCCCGGATCTATTGCTGAAATATGTGAGTCTTTAATAGAGCGTGAAAAGACGAATAGGATATTTCAAATTGAAGGTCTTGACGCAACGATTTCCACAAAGCTGGTGAAATAAAGTAGAAACCTGCCCATGACACGCCCATGCTCCACCCACAAGAACCCCCCATGCTGTTACTACTACTACTACTACTATTATTACTTATCATTTCTATAGCGCTACTAGACTTATGCAGCACTGTACACTGAATATGTAAGAGACAGTCCCTGCTCGACAGAGTTTTACAATCTAATCAAGACAGACAAACAGGACAGATAAGGGATAAAGGGACCCTTTTACAAAGGCATGCTGAAAAATGGCCTGCGGTAGTGTTGACACGTGTTTTGGACGCACGCAGAAATGCCTTTTAAATAACTTTTGCCGAAAATGGACGTGCAGCAAAATGAAAATTGCTGTGCGTCCATTTTGGGTCAGAGACCTTACCGCAAGCCATTGACCTAGCGGTAAAGTCTCACGCGGTAACCAGGCAGTAATGACCTATATGCATTAAATGCCACTTGATGCTCGTCCGATATGTGCGTTTGAAAATAAAAATTATTTTTTGGACGCGCATATTAGACTCACACCAAAAATGAAATTTCCACAAGACCCATGTGGTAGCCGGGTGTAACTCCATTTTGGTGCGCGTTGGGTGCATGTAGACACTTATGCGGCTTAGTAAAAGGGCCCTAAAGACAAAGATTCCAGAATCCCAAAGAGTAGCAACATTCTGTACAGAATCCCAAAGAGTAGCAAGATTCTGGAATCCCAAAGAGTAGCAACATTCTGTGCAGAATCCCAAAGAGTAGCAAGATTCCGGAATCCCAAAGAGTAGCAACATTCTGTGCAGAATCCCAAAGAGTGGCAAGATTCCGGAATCCCAAACACTACTACTACTACTTATCATTTCTATGGCACTACTAGATGTACGCAGCACTGTACACTGAACATGTAAGAGACAGTCCCTGCTCGAAAGAGCTTACAATCTAATCAGGACAGACATAAAAGACAAATCAGGGATAAGAGAATTAATAAGGTGGGAAAGATAAAACATACAACAGTACTGTATAAGTGAATAGGGGTTAGGAGTTAAAAGCATCAACAAGGTGAGCTTTTAGCCTAGATTTGAAGATGGCCAGAGATGGAGCTTGACGTACAGTTATGTGCTAAGGGCTAGAGTCTATATACGGTGCCTGAAAATTCCGCTTAGAAAAAAAAATTACACCTAGACGTATTCTATAAAATACGCCTATATTTTATAGAACGGACATAAATTTGTGCAAGGTATATAGAATACACCGAGCGCCTTTCCATGTGACCAAATTGCCATTTATGCCATGTTTTACTTGGCGTAAGTCCCGACGCCTAAATTAGGCGCAGAGGGCCAGATTCTATATATAGGGCCTAAGAAATCCACATGGTAAACATTTCCGCCTAGGCATATTCCATAAACGGTGCCTAAATTTAGGTGCAGTATATAGAATATGCCTAAGGGGAATTCACATTGCCTAAAACTACATTGGTGCATCCTTTTACACCAATGAAAATGTGGCGTAAATCCTGGCACATAGATTTATGCGCATTAGGCCATATTTTACAACACGTGCAAATTTTAGAATGCCAACAAAATGCCCATTTCCCTACCTATAACCCTACCTACTTTTGCTGCATGCATTAGAATTCAGGCGCAGTGTGTTATAGAACACGCTTAGGGATTTGTACATGTAAATTCAAATTTTTGCCAATTAGTGTTCATTTTTCCTTGTTAAATGCTGTTAACAATGCTGATTAGTTTGTTAAACAAATTAAGTTACACACATTGTTAATAGAATCCGCTTGGATTTCAGCACAAAACTCTAGGCGCTATATAGAATCCGGGGAAAGCGGGTGTATTCTATAACAATGCGCATAGATTTTAGAAATGTTCATGCCCCGCCCATACCCACCCTCCCTTTTCAAGTACGCAACTTCAAATATAAGAGCACCACGTTACAGAATACGCTTAGCGAGTTGTGCACATAAATAATGCCAATACTTGCTGATAATTGCTTGTTAACATCCAATTAACAGCACTGATTAGCTAGTTTACCAATTAAGTTACGTGCATTGTTATAGAATATGCTTCGATTTCCACGTAGAAATTAAGGTGCCATATATAGAATCCCAGGGTAAGAGACTTAAGCGCACAGTTAAAAGATTAGCGCCTAATGCTTAAATGTGTAACTGCCAATTATCAGTGCCAATCACACATAAGTACATAAGCACATAAGTATTGCCATACTGGGAAAGACCAAAGGTCCATCGAGCCCAGCATCCTGTTTCCAACAGTGGCCAATCCAGGTCACAAATACCCGGCAAGATCCCAAAGATGTACAAAACATTTTATACTGCTTATTCCAGAAATAGTGGATTTTCCCAAAGTCCATTTAATAACGGTCTATGGACTTTTCCTTTAGGAAGCCGTCCAAACCTTTTTTAAACTCCGCTAAGCTAACCGCCTTTACCACATTCTCTGGCAACGAATTCCAGGAAAGGGTGAACAGATGCTTCACATCTACCCGTTCAACTCCACTCATTATTTTATAGACCTCTATCGTATCTCCCCTCAGCCGCCTTTTCTCCAAGCTGAAGAGCCCTAGCTGCTTTAGCCTTTCCTCATAGGGAAGTCGTCCCATCCCCTTTATCATTTTCGTTGCCCTTCTCTGCACACACGTACATGCTATTATTCTATAAATATGTGCACAAGATCGATGCTTAAATTCAGGTGCACCTTACAGGTGTTTGTTTATACATCAGATCTAACACTGCTTTATCTACTGATTACAATTAGAAACCTATAAAACAAAAGCCTGACATGTAAGACAGCATACACCTGCCTCACTGATCTGCTATCGTATCCTTCTTAGCAGGTCAGCCATGCACCTGAGCAAATAAATACACTTTCAGCTCTTGCCTAAATGATAAGTTCTCCTGTTCCTCCTGCCATCTTTTGCTCATAGCTCAGCTGGAGACGAAGGTTCTGCCTTCGAAAACTTGTGGACTTGGCAACCACAGTATGCTATCTTGTTTCTCTTTTAACTCTGCTGAGCAAGTGCAAGGTGATGCATGTGGGAAAAAAGAACCCGAATTATAGCTACGTCATGCAAGGTTCCACGTTAGGAGTTACGGACCAAGAAAGGGATCTGGGTGTCGTCGTCGATAACACACTGAAACCTTCTGCTCAGTGTGCTGCTGCGGCTAAGAAAGCGAATAGAATGTTGGGTATTATTAGGAAAGGTATGGAAAACAGGTGTGAGGATGTTATAATGCCGTTGTATTGCGCCATGGTGCGACCGCACCTTGAGTATTGTGTTCAATTCTGGTCGCCGCATCTCAAGAAAGATATAGTAGAATTGGAAAAGGTGCAGCGAAGGGCGACTAAAATGATAGCGGGGATGGGACGACTTCCCTTTGAAGAAAGACTAAGGAGGCTAGGGCTATACAGCTTGGAGAAGAGACGGCTGAGGGGAGACATGATAGAGGTATATAAAATAATGAGTGGAGTGGAACAGGTGGATGTGAAGCTTCTGTTCACGCTTTCCAAAAATACTAGGACTAGGGGGCATGCGATGAAACTACAGTGTAGTAAATTTAAAACAAATGAGAGAAAATGTTTCTTCACCCAACGCGTAATTAAACTCTGGAATTCGTTGCCGGAGAACGTGGTGAAGACGGTTAGCTTGGTAGATTTTAAAAAGGGGTTAGACAGTTTCCTAAAGGACAAGTCCATAAACCACTACTAAATGGACTTGGGAAAAATCCACAATTCCAGGAATAACATGTATAGAATGTTTGTACGTTTGGGAAGCTTGCCAGGTGCCCTTGGCCTGGATTGGCCGCTGTCGTGGACAGGATGCTGGGCTTGATGGACCCTTGGTCTTTTCCTAGTGTGGTATTACTTATGTACTTATGTACTTATGGATGGGCAGACTGGATAGGCCATATGGTCATTATCTGTCTTCATTTTTCTCTGTTTATGGGGTCCTTTTATTAAGGAAAATGGCTTGCGGTAGGGTAGGTGCAAGTTTTGGGCGCATGCCAATCCATTTTTCAGCGTGCCTGTAAAAAAGCCCTTTTTAAAATTTTTGCGAAAAGTGGATGTGCGGCAAAATCAAAATTGCCACATGTCCATTTTGGATCTGAGACCTTACCGCTCGCCGTTGACCTAATGGTAAAGTCTCACGCAGTAACCGGGCGGTAATGATGCTGTCCATCCAGGCACGCCGTCGACGCCGGGCACGGGGGATTCAACATTGATGGAGGTGAGAGAGACACTTCCTCTCCCGGCAGGATCACCGCTTCCCCGGATAGTCCCACAATGGGATCCGCATCTCGTCCAGCGTAGGTGTCGAGGTAGGTGGGGGAACTATTCTCGTTGTCCCCTTTCGTTTGGTATGGGGCATTTTGAAAGAAGAAAATTGCTAATTCCAGACGGGACCTCAGAGCAACCTCTTAACGCAACCTGCTACGCCGCCATCTTAGTTCCGCCTTCCTCCTCCCCAAAATCCATTACCATTAATTATATTGGTGAAATACACAGACTTTAAATTGAAGACATTCAAAAAATTCCTTTGAATGGGGAGGTGTTGTTACTAGATGATCTCAGTCTGTCAGATGTTGCTTGAGACATTCCAGCAGGGGTGTCATCTAGAGACCGAAAGATCCTGGATTCTAAGTCTAGAACTGGTAATGGAACCTATGCAAGAGAGGCCAGTATTACACCTGTGCGTACAAATGGACAGACAACTCAGAACCATCTAAACTTCAGGAAATTATTGAAGACCACCCTGTTCAAGAAGGCCTTACCTTCCAGACGTAACTTAGCCTACTTCTTCTTTGTTACAACAATATTTATGGACCCTAATGTTCTTTTATTATCTTCTATCGTCTTTGTTGTTTTATACGATATGCTCATGATTAATATTTGCTATGACATTCAGTGGCATAGTGAGGGGGGCTGCCACCCGGGGCGGGGCGGTTTGCCATTGCACCCCCCCCTCGGGTGCAGCACGATGACATACCCCCCCCCCGGCGCATCGACACCCCCCCCGACCCAGTGCCCACCCTCTTCCGTCCAACCAGCTCCCTACCTTTAAAAAAATATCGGAATCCAAAGCGAGGCACAGCGCCTCGCACCTACACGTAAAAGAAATGTGCAGCATCTCATCGGGCCTTCCCTCGCTCTGTCTGTCCCGCCTTCCACTGACGCAACTTCCTATTTCTGCAAGGGCGGGACAGAAAGAGCGAGGGAAGGCCCGATGAGACGCTGCACATTTCTTTTACGTGCAGGCGCGAGGCGCTGTGCCTCGCTTCGGATTCCGATATTTTTTTAAAGGTAGGGGGAGCTGGTTGGACGGAGGAGGGTGGGCACTGGGGGGTGTGTCGATGCGCCGAGGGGGGGGGGGCTGGCAGGGAGCACCCCCCCTCCCCCGAGCTGACACCCGGGGCGGACCGCCCCTCCCACCCCCCCCTTGCTACACCACTGATGACATTGTCTAATGATATTTTTACTGTACTGTAGCCTACCCATGATATTGTGCAAGCCACATTGAGCCTGCAACTAGTGGGAAAACGTGGGGTATAAATGTGTTAAATAAATAAACTGAGCTCTGGGTATAGATCTCAAACTGACTGCCTAGGTTAGAAACTGGTTGAGTGAAAGGCAACAAAGAGTAGTGGTGAATGGAGTTTTATCGAAGGAAAGTGACGTTATCGGTGTTGTCCTGCGGAGACCAGATTTTGGTCTGGTTCTTTTTAAAAATTTTGAAAGCAATATTGTGCCTTTCTTTGGATGACACCAAAATCCTCAACAAAGGAACTCACCCTGAAAAATGTGGAAAACATGAGAAGGGTCTATCAATTCTTGAGGAATGTTTGGCAGCTAAGATTTAATGCTAAAAAAAAAATACAGGGTCAAGCATTTGGGCTGCAAATGTCACAATTGTTTCCACTTGCAAGAATAACAGGGATCAGCGAGTGCATCTTCACCTTTACCAGCCCACTTTCCCTTCCGATGGATCCCTCTCTTACTCGGAAACTGTCAGGATTTCAGGCACAGGTGCTCAATGTGCTCCCAGCAGGCAGAATAGACTCCAGACATCTGGAACAGGGAGAAAGCAGGAGAAGTACCGGGTGAGGAATCAAATCCAAATCAGCAGGCACAGGCAAAGTCCAGGAATAGGTGAAAGGTCTGGGTAGGCAGAGTGGGTTCGTCATCATGAGATTAGCAGAGGTCAAACACTAGGAAGCAACAAATGAGAATGCACTCAGGGGTCCTTTTATTAAGGCGCTCTAGCGTTTTTAGCGGGCTAAACATTAGCTTGTGCTAGATGCTAGAGACACTCATTGGAATATATTTTATTTTATTTGTTACATTTGTATCCCACATTTTCCCACCTATTTGCAGGCTCAATGTGGCTTACATAGTACCGTAACGGCATTCGCCAGTTCCAGTATGAACAAATACAAGGTGTAATTATGGTAGAATAAGGTTCATGTATGGTAGATACATTGGGGGAACATTAGAGAGGAAGCGGGAGAGTTGGGGTGTGTCCATTACGATCTTTGGTTTTGTTGTGTTGCAGGTACTCAGGTTCTTATGTTACTACTACTACTACTATTTATCATTTCTATAGCACTACTAGACGTACGCAACGCTGTACACTTGAACATGAAGAGACAGTCCCTGCTCGACAGAGCTTACAATCTAATTAGGACAGACAAACAGGACAAACAAGAGAAAAGGGAATATTAAAGTGAGGATGATAAAATAAGGGTTCTGAACAAGTGAATAAGGGTTAGGAGTTAAAAGCAGCATCAAAAAGGTGGGCTTTTAGCTTAGATTTGAAGATGGCCAGAGATGGAGCTTGACATACCGACACAGGAAGTCTATTCCAGGCATATGGTGCAGCAAGATAAAAGGAACAGAGTATGGAGTTAGCGGTGGAGGAGAAGGGTGCAGATAAGAGAGATTTACCCAGTGAACGGAATTCCCGGGGAGGAATGTAGGGAGAGATGAGAGTGGAGAGGTACTGAGGAGCTGCAGAGTGAATTCACTTATAGGTCAATAAGAGGAGTTTGAACTGTATGCGGAAACGGTGGGTCGGTGGGATATGCCTTTCTGAACAGGTTCGTTTTTAGTTCTTTCCGGAAATGTAGGTGGTCGTACGTTGTTTTTACTATTTTTGGCAGTGCGTTCCATAGTTGTGCTCTTAAATAGGAGAAGCTGGAGGCATACATTGATTTGTATTTGAGTCCTTTGCAGCTTGGGTAGTGGAGATTTAGGTATGTTCGTGCTGATCTTGTTGTATTTCTGGTTGGCAGGTCTATGAGGTCTGTCATGTATCCCGGGGCTTCGCCGTAGATTATTTTATGGACCAGGGTGCAGATTTTGAAAGCAATACGTTCTTTGATTGGGAGCCAGTGCAGTTTTTCTCGGAGGGGTTTGGCGCTTTCAAAATGTGTTTTTCCAAATATAAGTCTGGCTGCTGAGTTTTGAGCGGTCTGAAGTTTCTTTGTAATTTGTTCTTTGCAACCCGCATAAATTCCATTGCAGTAGTCTGCATGGCTTAGTACCACTGATTGTATCAGGTTGCGAAATATTTCCCTCGGGAAGAATGGTTTCACGCGTTTGAGTTTCCACATTGAGTGAAACATTTTCTTTATGGTAGATTTAGCTTGATTCTCTAGTGAGAGGTTCCGGTCGATTATTACTCTGAGGATTTTCAGACTATCTGCGCTAGGAAGGGTGTAACCTGGGGTGCTTATGTTTATGGGTTTATATGTGTTGTATTGGGATGAGATGATGAGACAGTGTGTTTTTTCTGTGTTAAGTTTTAATTGGAATGCATTTGCCCAAGAGTCCATGATGTTCAAACTGAGCTTGATTTCATTGGTGATTTCTGCCAGATCGTGCTTGTAGGGTATATATATTGTGACGTCGTCACCATATATGAATGGGTTAAGGCTTTGAATGGATAAGGACTTGACTAGTGGGGTCATCATGAGGTTGAAGAGGATCGGTGATAATGGTGATCCTTGAGGTACGCCACAGTCTGGTTTCCAAGGTGATGATGTGTTTGTGCTAAATTTCACTTGATAAGTTCTGGTGGTTAGGAAACCTTTGATCCATTTGAGTGTGTTTCCGCTGATACCGAAGTAGTCTAGGAGTCTTAGTAATATATTATGGTTGACCATGTCGAACGCACTGGACATGTCGAATTGTAGGAGAAGTATACTTTTACCTATTGCTATTTCCTGCTTGAATTTAGTTAAGAGAGTAAGTAGTACTGTTTCGGTGCTGTGTAGGGGGTGGAATCCTGATTGTGATTCGTGTAGTATTGTGAATTTATTTATGTAATCATTAAGTTGTTTGGTTACCAAGCCTTCCATTAATTTGACTACCAATGGGATAGATGCTATTGGTCGGTAGTTGGTGATGTCATTTGTTTTTTTTCTTGGTGTCTTTTGGTATTGGGGTGAGTAGTATGTTGCCTTTTTCTTTAGGGGAAAGTACCTTGTTGAAGCATGAGGTTCAAGTGGGATGTGAGGTCTGTTATGTGGGGGGTGGATTTTATTAGGTAGCTGGGGCAGGTATCCAATTGACAGTGACTGTTGGAGAACCTATTAATTGCCTGGGTAACTGTATCAGCGGTGAGGAGAGTGAAACTTGACCAGATTCGGTCCACTGGGTATTCACCAGGGGTTGGGTCCAGTTCGTTGATGAAGTTTTCGATGTCCGTGTTGTCTTGAGGTAGAGTTTTGCGTAAGTTTGCAATTTTTTCGTTGAAGTATTTAGCAAGGTTGTCTGCAGATGGGATGTAAGATAGTAACATAGTAACATAGTAGATGACGGCAGAAAAAGACCTGCACAGTCCATCCAGTCTGCCCAACAAGACAAACATATGTGTAAACCTTACCTTGATTTGTACCTGCCTTATTCAGGGCACAGACCGTACAAGTCTGCGCAGCAGTACTTCCCGCCTCCCATCACCGGCTCTGGCACAGACCGTATAAGTCTGCCCTCCACTATCCTTGCCTCCCAACCACCAACCCCTCTTCCCCCCACCTGCTCCGCCACCCAATTTCGGCTAAGCCTCTGAGGATCCATTCCTTCTGCACAGGATTCCTTTATGCATATCCCACGCATGTTTGAATTCCGTTACCGTTTTCATCTCCACCACCTCCTACGGGAGGGCATTCCAAGCATCCACCACCCTCTCCGTGAAAAAATACTTCCTGACATCTTTCCTGAGGCTGCCCCCCTTCAACCTCATTTCATGTCCTCTAGTTCTACCGCCTTCCCATCTCCGGAAAAGATTTGTTTGCGGATTAATACCTTTCAAATATTTGAACGTCTGTATCATATCACCCCTGTTCCTCCTTTCCTCCAGGGTATACGTGTTCAGGTCAGCAAGTCTCTCCTCATATGTCTTGGAACGCAAATCCCGTACCATTCTCGTAGCTTTTCTTTGCACCGCTTCCATTTTTTAAAACATCCTTCGCAAGGTACGGCCTCCAAAACTGAACACAATACTCCAGGTGGGGCCTCACCAACGACTTGTACAGGGGCATCAACACTTCCTTTCTTCTGCTGATCACACCTCTCTCTATACAGCCTAGCAACCTTCTCGCTACAGCCACCGCCTTGTCACACTGTTTCGTCGCCTTCAGATCCTCGGATACTATCACACCAAGATCCCTCTCCCCCTCAGTACCTATCAGACTCTCCCCGCCTAACACATAAGTCTCTCTTGGGTTTCTACTCCCTAAGTGCATCACTTTGTATTTCTTCGCATTGAATTTTAATTGCCAAATCTTAGACCATTCTTCTAGCTTCCTCAGATCCTTTTTCATGCTTTCCACTCCCTCCCGGGTGTCCACTCTGTTGCAAATCTTAGTATCAACCGCAAATAGGCAAACTTTACCTTCTAACCCTATGGCAATGTCACTCACAAATATATTGAACAGAATCGCCCCAGCACCGATCCCTGAGGCACTCCACTACTCACCTTTCTCTCCTCCGAGCGAACTCCATTTACCACCACCCTCTGTCGTCTGTCCGTCAACCAGTTCCTAATCCAGTTCACCACTTCGGAACCTATCTTCAGCCCATCGAGTTTATTTAAGAGCCTCCTGTGGGGAACCGTTTCAAAAGCTTTGCTAAAATCTAAGTAGATTACGTCTATAGCACGTCCCTGATTCAATTCTCCGGTCACCCAGTCAAAGAATTCAATGAGATTCATTTGGCACGATTTCCCTCTGGTAAAACCATGTTGTCTCAGATCTTGCAACTTATTGGCTTCCAGGAAATTCACTATCCTTTCCTTCAGCATGGCCTCCATTACTTTTCCAATAACCGAAGTGAGGCTTACCAGCCTGTAGTTTCCAGCTTCTTCCCTATCACCACTTTTGTGAAGAGGGACCACATCCGCCGTTCTCCAATCCCTCGGAACCTCTCCCATCTCCAAGGATTTATTAAACAAATCTTTAAGAGGACCCACCAGAACCTCTCTGAGCTCCCTCAATATTCTGCTGTGGATCCCGTCCGGTCCCATGGCTTTGTCCACCTTTAGTTTTCCAAGTTGTTGATACACACTCTCTTCCATGAATGGTGCTCTATCCACTCCATTCTCAGGTGTACTTTTGCCAGTCCCTCTCGGTCCTTCTCCAGGATTTTCTTCAGTGGAAACAGAACAAAAGTATCTATTTAGCAAATTGGCATTTTCTTCATCATTATCTACATAGCGTTTCGCTGTATCTTTTAGTCTCACAATTGCCTTTTTAATCATTCTCCTTTCACTAATATACCTGAAGAAATTTTTGTCGCCCCTCCTTACATTTCTAGCCATTTGTTCTTCCGCTTGCGCCTTCGCCAGACGTATCTCTCTCTTGGCTTCTTTCAGTTTCACCCGGTATTCCTCCCCGTGTTCCTCTTCTTGAGATTTTCTATATTTCTGGAATGCCAACTCTTTAGCCTTTATTTTCTCAGCCACTTTCTTGGAGAACCATATCGGTTTCCTTTTTCTCTTGCTTTTATTTACTCTCCTTACATAATGGTCTGTGGCCCTATTTATTACTTCTTTCAGCCTGGACCACTGTCCTTCCACATCTTGTACGTCCTCCCAACCCATCAGCTCCTTCCTCAGGTATTTCCCCATTTTACTAAAGTCAGCACGCTTGAAATCCAGGACTTTGAGTTTAGAGTGGCCGCCCTCCACTTCAGCCATCATATCAAACCAAACCGTTTGATGGTCACTGCTTCCCAGGTGTGCACCCACTCAGATGTCAGTATTGGTTGTGGTGACTGGCGTCGTGTGTAGTAGTTGGTTCACGAGATGGTATCGTTTCTTCGTGTCTTTGTAACCCAGCCCTATTTTAGTTTTGTGGTATGACTTTTTGGTCTGCCTTATTGCATATTTGTATTTCCTTTCTAATTGTTTCCATGCATTGAGTGTATGTTCATCTTTTTTTTTTCTATGCGCGTTCCAATTTCCTGGATTGTGTTTTTAATTTTTTCAGTTCTTCGTTGAACCACGGTATTGAATTATGTCTGCGTGAGGTTCTTTTTCATAAGGGTGCTATTTTGTCTAATATGTGTCTACATCTTTAGTCCCATTCTGAGAGGTAGTATATGGAGTCCGTTTGTGCTGTCCAGTCATTATTGTATGTCTGTTTCCAGAATGTTTCCGTGTCCATTTGGCCTCTCGTGGTGTAGATTGTATGTTCTCATATGTGGAGAGAACCCTTTTTCCGCCAATTTAGGGATAGGTTTAGTTTGTAGTGGTTGGTGTTTCTGTCCATTTAGTTTCTGTTATTATTAGGTTCTGGTCCGTGGACAGTTTATGTGAGATGAGGTCGAGTGTGTGCTCGTTCGCATGGGTTATTTGCATGTGCAGCCATTTAAGATTGCATAAATGAAGGAAGTCCTTGCATTCTCGTGCATTGGTAGAGTTTGGGTCTTCTAGGTGAAGGTTAATGTCTCCTAGTACTAGTATATTGGAGTTGGATATGCAAGTATTTGAAATGAAGTCCATAAAGTTTGACTGGCTTTCATTCCAATTTCATGGTGGTCTGTAAAACAGGACACAGTTTAGGTGGTCAAGTAGGGTTGGATTCTGATTGAGGCTATTTCGAGTTGGGTTGTTATGGATTTGCCTGTGTTTTCGATGGTGAAATGGGATCAGTATATAAGCGCTATGCCTCCACCTCTCTTTTCCTTTCTGGTCCAGTGAGTGATTTTATATCCTGGAGGGCATAGGTTTAGGATGATTAGGTCCTCTTGATCATGGATCCAGGTTTCAGTGATGAAGATCAAGTTTTGCTGACATGATCCAGTCTGTTATTATTGATGCCACATTCAAACAATAGAAGAACCAGTTCTTGTTATTTTGTGGCAAAACCGGTGCGGTCTGAAGATGGAGATCCGTTGAACTTGTATTTCCTGGGAGTCTTTGATGTGCAATGCTGCCAGTTGATAGGTTTTTCCTCCACCTTGATGGCTTTATTGAATCTAAATGATCGTATCATTAATGGCAATCTTTGGTGCAGTGTGGTGAGCCTAAGCTCCGTTTGGTGACTTCTGAGGACGGGTCCTGTGTCCTCCTCTCTGGAAAAAGCAGCAAAGGGATTTAACAAGGTTGGGGCTGACCCGACGTATCAGCACATCGTGGTTGCGGGCCGGCAGCGATTCGGGCAGTGATTCAGGCAGAGAGCACGCTACCTAAATCACCTCTCGCTCCCAGTATATGGGGCCCCTCTCAAATCATCGTTGGCTCGTGTGATCCGGGACGGCCGGTTGGCCACGCGCCGGGAAGCATGGACTGGTCAGCCCTCTGATGACTCAGTAGCCGCATGCGCGGCACACTTGCACTGCTCCTCTCCTGCAGCCCCGATCTAGCGGCCGGCTGACCGACGCTCTTCGCGTTACACTGCGGGCTAGGCGGCAAGGTGGTCTGCAGCACCAGCGGCACGGATGGGCGCCGATGGTGATGCCTATCTTCCTATCTTCTTGGCTGTTCTTGAAATGATTCCTCTGCTTCTCTCTTCTCTTTTATTGCTTCTCTCGGGGTCCACCGGCAGCAGTAAAAGGCGAGCAGGCACAGTGCTTCAGCTGCCTTCCCTTCTGTCTCAGGCTGTAGCAGGCGTACTCCGTGGATAGTACACATTCTCACATATGGGTAACATCATTGATGGAGCCTGGAATTGAGCAATTTCCCAGCTTCTTTTTAAAAGTGTTTGGAATAGCCTACTGTGGCTGTCTCTAGCATTTAGCGTGTGCTAAAACAGTGCATGCTAAAAACGCTAGCGCACCTTTGTAAGAGGAGACCTATCTGAGGATAGGGTGAGTTGGGAGTTCCAGGATTATATAGGTGCAAAAGGCCAATCAGTAGCGTACTACAGGAACCAATCAGAGTAGGTGCATATATAGGTGACCAATTGGAGTGCACCAGATGATCAGCCTGAGACTAGTGACAGTTTATAAAGGACAGGAAGAGGCTTGGGCTCACTTGCTTTGTGGGACCAGCCTTCTGGGAAGTAATTGCATGATAGCAAAGACCCAGGGGAATGCTACAGCATAGGATTTAGCTTCAAGATATGGGGATACCGGTTAATGCCACAGTCAGCTGGTTAGTGCCAAACTGAAAACTGGCTGTTTTGGGGGCTTTTTGGGGGCAGAGACAACTGGAGTGGTCACTGTTGGAAGCAGGATACTGGGCAACCATTGGTCTATCCCAGACAAGGCTCGGCAATGGATTTCTGGGTTTAACACCGGTGGAGGTCAGCAAAATGCAGATCCCCACTGGCTAAAAATCAGACCCTATAGAATACAAGCATTTATCCGTGTGAATGTTACATTCAAAAGTTCCAGTTGGGCGCTCATTGGTATTCTGGAAATAGTATGCATTTCCATCGGCTTCCTCTGAACTGCTTCAAGTCTTCTTACGTCCTTAGCAAGATATGGCCTCCAAAAGTGAACAGAGTAGGGCCTCACCAATGACTTGTAGAGGGGCATCAATACCTTCCTTCTTCTGCTGGTTATGCCTCTCTCTATGCAGTCTGCAACCTTCTGGCTACGGTTGCCATCTTGAGATCCTCAGACACTGTCAGCCCAAGGTCCCTCTCCTGATCTGTGCATTTCAGCCTTTCACTCCCTATCACATACAGCTCCTTTAGATTTCTACTGTCTATGTGCATCGCTCTGCACATTAAATTTTACCTGCCAAATATTAGACCATTCTTCCGATGTTTGCAGTTCTCTTCTCATGCTTTCTGTTCTCTCCAGGGTGTCCACTCTGTTGCAAATCTTTGTGCCATCTGCAAAAAAAAATACCCATCCTTTTCCTTATAACCCTTCAGCAATGTCACTTATATTGAACAGAATCAGCCCACAAAGAGGTTAAAAGTCCAGATTCTAAGGCATTGGGTCCCAATTTTCTCCTAACTGGGTCTCCTTTTCTTCCCTTTCATGTCTCCCTACCTCTCTCTTCTCCTGTCCTGTCTCTCCTCTGTCTGGTTCCCATGTTTTCCAGTGTTTTATTTTATTATTTTATTTATCTAGTTTTTGATATCCCATCTTCAATTCAATAGATCGGTTTACAGTCCTCTCTCTTTCCCTCTCTTTCCTCCTTCCCTGCCAATCCCTATTCTCTTCCTCTCAGATTCTTTCTTGGTCTCCCCTTCTATTTTATTTGATCTCATGTCTTCGTCACCTCGCCCCTCTTCCTTCCACTTTCACTGCCTCCTCATCCTTTTGTTTCTTTCTTCTCCCTTCCTTCTTGCCCCCCCCCCCCCCAAGTCTTTTCTCTTTTTTTCTCCTTCAATCTGGAACAAAATAATGTCGGTGTTATATAAAACCTTAGCTCCATTCAAGCTGTCTTTAGAAAATCGTTACCTTAATGGTGTCTAATAGAAAACTTCTTTTCACACATTCTCCTTATCCTTCCCTCTGCCTTGAAATTTCCCCCCCCTCCCTCTCCCCACCTGATTATCCCAGATCACACATTGTCTGCAAATCATTACCCACCCTTGTTATGTGAGCTTACAATTTCCTTTCTCCAGTAGAAGCTTCAAATGAATCCCTTTGCCTTGGGTAGAGGCAGGTTTCAGGCATTGCTAAGACTCTGGAGGGTCCATCTTCACCTTAATGAATGAGGCCCAGTCTGAGTCAGGGAATATGACTATCATGGCAAACTGGTCTTGGAAATTCAGCCGGGGGGGGGGGGGGGGAAGCGAGAGGATTTAGGCTCCTCTGCAGATCGCTTTACTGGGAATGAAAGGTAGTCCGCTTGTTAATATTTTTAATGGTAGAGGGAGGATAAACTCCATCACTCGGCTGAGCAGGAAAAATATGCAGAGCACTGACTGCGTTTTCATAAATCACCAGCGCACGGAGACACAAGGCGAGCTGGGATTTAAGATTCAGGTCAGGGGATGGGACTTCTCCTAATCCAGCCGAGGAGGTAATTTATTCTTTTGCAAGACCAGGAACAAACTCCTCACTGATTTTGCATTTTAAATATTAGCTCACAGCTCCTGTGCACATAATGAATCTCCTTGTGTGTGTGTAGTCGATTCCTTTTTTCCTGTCTGCATGTATTTTCTCTGCATGCATGTGTGTGTGGCTTGTATGATTGTGTATGACTCTGGTGTTCTATCTATGACTGTGTGTCTAAATAAAGACTGGATCTTACATAAGTACATAAGTAGTGCCATACTGGGAAAGACCAAAGGTCCATCTAGCCCAGCATCCGACAGTGGCCAATCCAGGTCAAGGGCACCTGGCACGCTCCTCAAACGTAAAAACATTCCAGACAAGTTATACCTAAAAATGAGGAATTTTTCCAGTCCATTTAATAGCGGTCTATGGACTTGTCTATCTAACCCCTTTTTAAACTCCGTCAAGCTAACCGCCCGTACCACGTTCTCCGGCAATGAATTCCAGAGTCTAATTACACGTTGGGTGAAGAAAAATTTTCTCCGATTCGTTTTAAATTTACCACACTGTAGCTTCAACTCATGCCCTCTAGTCCTAGTATTTTTGGATAGCGTGAACAGTCGCTTCACATCCACCTGATCCATTCCACTCATTATTTTATACACTTCTATCATATCTCCCCTCAGCCGTCTCTTCTCCAAGCTGAAAAGCCCTAGCCTTCTCAGCCTCTCTTCATAGGAAAGTCGTCCCATCCCCACTATCATTTTCGTCGCCCTTCGCTGTACCTTTTCCAATTCTACTATATCTTTTTTGAGATACGGAGACCAGTACTGAACACAATACTCCAGGTGCGGTCGCACCATGGAGCGATACAACGGCATTATAACATCCGCACACCTGGACTCCATACCCTTCTTAATAACACCCAACATTCTATTCGCTTTCCTAGCCGCAGCAGCACACTGAGCAGAAGGTTTCAGCGTATCATCGACGACGACACCCAGATCCCTTTCTTGATCCGTAACTCCTAACGCGGAACCTTGCAAGACGTAGCTATAATTCGGGTTCCTCTTACCCACATGCATCACTTTGCACTTGTCAACATTGAACTTCATCTGCCACTTGCACGCCCATTCTCCCAGTCTCGCAAGGTCCTCCTGTAATCGTTCACATTCCTCCTGCGACTTGACGACCCTGAATAATTTTGTGTCATCGGCGAATTTAATTACCTCACTAGTTATTCCCATCTCTAGGTCATTTATAAATACATTAAAAAGCAACGGACCCAGCACAGACCCCTGCGGGACCCCACTAACTACCCTCCTCCACTGAGAATACTGGCCACGCAATCCTACTCTCTGCTTCCTATCTTTCAACCAGTTCTTAATCCATAATAATACCCTACCTCCGATTCCATGACTCTGCAATTTCTTCAGGAGTCTTTCGTGCGGCACTTTGTCAAACGCCTTCTGAAAATCCAGATATACAATATCAACCGGCTCCCCATTGTCCACATGTTTGCTTACCCCCTCAAAAAAAATGCATTAGATTGGTGAGGCAAGACTTCCCTTCACTAAATCCGTGCTGACTTTGTCTCATCAGTCCATGTTTTTGTATATGCTCTGCAATTTTATTCTTAATAATAGCCTCCACCATCTTGCCCGGCACCGACGTCAGACTCACCGGTCTATAATTTCCCGGATCTCCTCTGGAACCTTTCTTAAAAATCGGAGTAACATTGGCTACCCTCCAGTCTTCCGGTACTACACTCGATTTTAGGGACAGATTGCATATTTCTAACAGTAGCTCCGCAAGTTCATTTTTTAGTTCTATTAATACTCTGGGATGAATACTTCAATGGATAAAGTGGGTAGCGTGGGTGTGTGTGTTTGTGCATGTGTGTGAGTGTGCGTGTGTGCGTCTCTGTTTCTTTAAGCATCTGTTTATGAACATTTCCCCTCAGATTCTATACAGGCTGCTCAAATTTGCCCCCCCACCTCGGGCTCTGGCCCCCTCCCACCGCGAGGTCTGGTTATGCCCCCACTTTAAAGTGGTTGTAGTTGATCTAAAACAAATGTTATTTAGTCTTTAATGCAGACAGGGCTTCTGCGTTCCTTTTTAGAATTCGCTGTAGCAGCTACCGATAATCCTATGCAAATGTATTACAATGAGCTCATTTGTATTAAAACGAGCCTTACGAGCGATGCACAGATGTTTCCGTGCACTGCACATAAAGGAGAGCCTACCTTTAACGTGCAAAATTTCCCGGCAGGTCTGGAGCTGTCGGATGGGGGTGACTTGGCGGAGCAGTCTGCTTGCACTATACCATGTGCTGGATTAAAATTGTGTAGAGTACTTGTGTTAAATTTCCCAGCCTGAGCCGTACATCTAAACACATACCTAAGCATACTCTGGAAGACCAAATAGTGAAAGGTTTGACCTAATGCGGTTCTGGGTGATCACGCTAGTAATATATAATTTTTTGGTAATAGAGATGTCCTCAGAGATTTTTAAACTCACCCAACTGAGGTAGCTCCTGGTAGGAAAGCCCTCTAAGGGTGGACAAGTTTCTCAATCATAGGGCTTCTCTAGGGTATTTTTCTGACCAATTTTTATATGCCAAACACCCGTGTGTCAAGGGTGTAGCCAGACACCCAATTTTGGGTGGACCTGGGCCCAAGATGGGTGGGCAGAAGAACCCCTCCTCATCCCACAGATGATGTGGTCTCTCCTTCTCTCACCTGCATGCCATATGGTCTCTCAAATATCCTCCCTCTCCTGCATACCTTTTAAATAGCAGATTTTCACCGGCAATGGGCAGCAACTAACACACACTGCTGATGTTGGCTCCATACTCTTCCCTCTGATGCAACTTCCTGTTTCCGCCTAGGCAAGAATACATCAGAGCGAAGGCTGTGGGGCCGGTGCGAGCATTATGCATCAGTCACTGCTCACTGCAGGCGAAGATCTGCTATTTACAAGGTATGCAGGAGGGACAGTTGTTGGGAGTTTTCGGCTGGTGAGGCTTGGGGATCCCTGCCAGCCACATTATAGCTATGCTGGTACTGGGTGGGCCCGGGCCCAAAGTGGGTGGGCCTGGGCCCACCTAAGCCCACCCTTGGCTATGCCACTGCCGTGTGTGCTTCTATACATCCATATACAATATTCACAAATCACAGACCTGAGTAAGTCACACCTAACACTCTCTCCTGTAAAAAACCTCCCGCACATCTAAATGTTTCCAATGTGCGCAAAAACTTTCTGTGTCACAATGTGATTATATTGTCTCTATAATTGAATGCTGTTCATATAATAGGCAATTCAAAAATTCAAATAATCAAAAAAATCGAAAGGCACTTAGCGTATGTTGTAGTCAGGAGAATCCTCAATGGGTACAATAGGTGCAATCCTTGTCGATATTCCTCCTCTTACTAAATTTTAGGGAAGGCTGACCCCTGTTTCTTCTATGTCAGCTGTAATATCTCCTTAAATTTGTTTCTTTCAACAAGATGAATGTGGATATCAATTGACCTCTCTCAAATCGCGTCGGGACAATACAATACATTTTATGCTGCTTATCCTAGAAATAAGCAGTGGATTTTCCCAAGTACACCTTGATAATGGCTTATGGACTTTTCTTTTAGGAAGCTATACCAACCTTTTTTAAACCCCGCTAAGCTAACTTCTTTTACCACATACTCTGGCAACGAATTCCAGAGTTAATTACACGTTAAGTGAAGAAATATTTTTTTCTGATTAGTTTTAAATTTAGTACTTTCTAGCTTCATTGTGTGCCCTCTAGTCTAAGTATTTTTAGAAAGAGTAAACAAGCGAGTCACTTCTACCCATTCCAATCCATTCAATATTTTATAGACCTCTATCATATCTGACCTCAGTCGTCTTTTCTCCAAGCTGAAGAGCCCTAGCCACTTTAGCCTTTCCTCATAGGGAAGTCATACCATCCCCTTGATCATTTTCGTTACCCTTCTCTGTTCCTTTTCTAATTCCACTATATCTTTTTTGAAATGTGGCTACCAGACTTGAACACAGTATTAGAGGTGCGGTCACACAATGGAGCGATACAAAGGCATTATAACATCCTCATTTTTGTTTTGCATTCCTTTCCTAATAATACCTAACATTCTATTTACTTTCTTAGCTGCAGCAGCACACTGAGCAGAAGGTTTCAACATATTTTTTTTATTACATTTGTACCCCGCGCTTTCCCACTCATGGCAGGCTCAATGCGGCTTACATGGGGCAATGGAGGGTTAAGTGACTTACCCAGAATCACAAGGAGCTGCCTGTGCCTGAAGTGGGAATCAAACTCAGTTCCTCAGGACCAAAGTCCACCACCCTAACCACTAGGCCACTCCTCCACTGTTGCTACTATTTGAGATTCTACATGGAATGTTGCTATTCCACTAGAAGTCGGCCCTTGCAGATCACCAATGTGGCCGCGCAGGCTTCTGCTTCTGTGAATCAGACTCACAGAAACAGAAGCCTGCGCAGCCTTCTACATGGAATGTTGCTAGTGGAATAGCAACATTCCATGTAGAATCTCCAATAGTAGCAACATTCCATGTAGAATCTCCAATAGTATCTATTTTATTTTTGTTACATTTGTACCCTGCGCTTTCCCACTCATGGCAGGCTCAATGCGGCTTACATGGGGCAATGGAGGGTTAAGTGACTTGCCCAGAGTCACAAGGAGCTGCCTGTGCCTGAAGTGGGAATCGAACTCAGTTCCTCAGTTCCCCAGGACCAAAGTCCACCACCCTAACCACTAGGCCACTCCTCATAAACGATGACACCTAGATCCCTTTCCTGATCGTTGACTCCTAATGTGGAATCTTGCATCACGTAGCTATAGTTCGGATTCCTCTTTCCCACATGCATCACTTTGCACTTGCTCACATTAAACATCATCTGTCATTTAGACACCCAGTCTCCCAGTCTCATAAGGCCCTCCTGCAATTTTTCACAATCCTCCTGCGATTTAACAACTTTGAATAACTTTTTGTCGTCAGCAAATTTAATTACCTCACTAGTTACTCCCATCTCTAGATCATTTATAAATGTGTTAAAAAGCAGCGGTCCCACTGCAGACCCCTGGGGACAGCAATGGGAAGCAACTGCTTGCCCTGGGATTTGTAGTACGGAGTGTTGCCACGATTTGGGTTTCAGCCAGGTACTTGTGACCTGACTTGGCCACTGTTTGGAAAACAGGATATTGGGCTAGATGGACCACTGGTCTGACCCAGTATGACTACTCTTATGTTCTTACAAGCAACAAAGCCCGTTTTATGAAATATGAAACGGGCCCTAGGAAGGCTGTCCTCTAAGCGATTTCTCCTCCCTCTCCTGCCCTCTCCTCCCCTCCATGTCCAGTGATTCTTCCCTCCCCTCCCGTCCCCTCCTTGTCCTGCGATTCTGGCCTCCCCTCCATGTCCAGCGATTCTCCTCTGCCCTGCCCTGCCCTCCCATCCCATTCCATGTCCATCGATCCTCCCCTCCCCTGCCCTCCCATCCATGGCCAGTGACTCTGTCCTTCCTGCCGCCCTGCCTTTAAGCCGTTTGTCTTAGCTCCGTTCGCAGTGGCGGCAGGCTGGGCTCACGCCGCCTCCAGTCTTCCTTTGCCTTCCCTCTCAGTGTTCCGCCCTCCTCTGATGTCATTTCGTCTTTCTGCGATGGCAGGACACTGAAAGGGACAGGAATGCTAGAGGCAAGCTGACATCAGCATGCTGTTACAAACCCAGCCACCCAGGGAAGCAGAGTTACCAATTATTATATAGGTGTTCTAACCCCACTATCTACCCTTCTACATTGAGAATGCTGACCATTTAACTGTACTCTCTGTTTTCTATCTTTTAACCAGTTTTTAATCCATAATAGGACACTACCTCCTATCCCATGACTCTCCAATTTCCTCTGGAGTCTTTCATGAAAATCCAGATACACAATATCAACTGGCTCACCTTTATCCACATGTTTGTTCACCCCTTCAAAGAAATGTAGTAGATTGGTGAGGCAAGATTTCCCTTCACTAAATCTATGTTGGCTTTGTCTCATTAAATCTGGCCCTGTATGTTTAAGCCTCTGTTCATATGCATGTGTTTGTTGAATAATGAGTCTTTAGGGGGTGGCAGGACAGTAAATGTGACTGGTTATATGGGCCTCCATGTATTCCATAGTGTGTGAATACGGAGAGGCTTTCTAATGGGTCGGCAGTGCAGTGTGTATCTATCTGAAATCAATAGAGTTTAACAACTGCCATCCCCCATTAAGAATTGCACCATTGAACAATGAGGATAAATAAGTCAGACAAATTCAAAGACTTTTAAAGTAATTAATCCATGAAATCCTGCTGTAAAAAAAATGGTCCTTGCTCTACACAGTCACAAAACTTACACAGAGCAACTTCATGCAGCCATCTTGAAAGCTGTACATAAAATAAGATCAGAGACTTTTGCATAACTACAGCGGACAGTGAAAACCGAATGAGGAATAAAAGGCATGTAAGAGAGAGAGAGAGAGAGAGAAAAATGGGGCTATAGTAAAAGAGAGTGGCCAGTCTCTTAGGAACCCTTTTACTAACCGGTGTGCGGCAAATTGGCCTTACCATTGGGCTCTTCCAGGAGCCCGGTGGTAGTTCCAGTTCTACCGCACGCTGTTTCTGGTGCTAGAAAATAGCTTTTATTTTCTAGCACCAGTGGGTGCTAGAAATTCATTTGCCAGAGAATATGGTAAAAAGCAGTTAGCTTAGCAGGGTTTTAAAAAGTTTGGATAATTTCCTAAAAGAAAAAGTCCATAAGCCATTATAAGATGGACTTAGGGAAATCCACTGCATATTCTAGGATAAGCAGCATAAAATTTATTTTACTGTTTTGGGATCTTGCCAGGTACTTGTGACCTGGATTGGCCACTGTTTCGGTCTGTCTCAGTCTGGCAATGCTCATGTTCTTATGTTCTTAAGGGAGTAGGCATGCCCAGCAGAAATTGGCCAGCATTACTGCCAGGTTACCTCTGGAGCCCTCACTGTCCCCTAAATAGGAGGTGGTAAGAGCTCCTGCAGTAAATAGCCACGTGCCAAATTTTTAAGTAGCCCATGGCTATTTACTACCTTGATTGGGAAAATGCCCTTTTAACCTGTTGCAGTAAAAGGTGGCCTCAGTGCTTGGCAATCCCATGCTCCGATGCCATTGCAAGCCACATTTTAGAGCTGCTTGGTAAAAGGGCCCCTTAGACTTTTGTGGGACTAGGACATGGGGTATTTAAATGGCAGATGAAATTTAATCTACCATATACTAGCTTCATCTTGTGTCCCCCGGTTCTATTATTGTTTGAAAGTGTAAACAAACGCTTCACATCTGTCCGCTCTACTCCACTCATTATCTTGTAGACTTCTATCATATCACCCCTCAGCCGCCTTTTCTCCAAGCTGAAGAGCCCTAATCTTCTCAGCCTTTCCTCATAGGGAAGTCGTTCCATCTCTTTTATCATTTTCATCGCCCTTCTCTGCACCTTCTCTAATTCCTTTATATCTTTTTTGAGATGCGGCGACCAGAATTGGACACAATATTTGAGGTGCGGTCGCACCATAGAGCGATACAACGGCATTATAACATCCTCGTGTTTGTTTTCCATCCCTTTCCTAATAATACCCAACATTCTATTTGCTTTCTTAGCCGCAGCAGCACACTGAGCAGAAGGTTTCAACATATCATCAACGAAGACACCTAGATCCCTTTCTTGGTCTGTGACTCCTAACGTGGAACCTTGCATGACATAGCTATAATTCGGGTTCTTTTTTCCCACATGCATCACTTTGCACTTGCTCACATTAAACATCATCTGCCATTTAGATGCCCAGTCTCCCAGTCTCGTAAGGTCCTCTTGTAATTTTTCACAATCCTCCCGCGATTTAACGACTTTGAATAACTTTGTGTCATCAGCAAATTTAATTACCTCACTAGTTACTCCCATCTCTAGGTCATTTATAAATATGTTAAAAAGCAGCGGACCCAGCACAGACCCCTGAGGGACCCCACTAACTACCCATCTCCATTGAGAATACTGACCATTCAATCCTACTCTCTGCTTGCCCTTTTACAGACTTGCATTTCACACCAATCCTTCCAGCACCCAGATTTTGGTGCCTTTTGAGTTTTGTCTGCATTTCTGGTCACTCCCACCTCAGAAGCAATATAGCGCAACTAGCAAAGTTACAGAATGACGATAAAGGGGGTAGAACACCTCCATTATGAAGACAGTCTAAGAAGATTAGGGCTTTTCAGCTTGGAGAAAAGATGCCTGAGAGAGATAAAATTATGATTCAGGGGAAACAGTTCACCTGTCAAACAACACAAAAACAAGAAGATACTCCATGAAACTAAAACCCAACATAATATGTGCTGGGCAGACTTATACAGTCTGTGCCAGAACCGGTGGTGGGAAGCGGGGCTGGTGGTTGGGAGGAGGAGATAGTGCTGGGCAGACTTACACGGTCTGTACCCTGAAAAGGGCAGGTACAAATCAAGGTAAAGTATACACAAAAAGTAGCACATATGAGTTTATCTTGTAGGGCAGACTGGATGGACCATGCAGGTCTTTTTCTGCCGTCATCTACTGTGTTACTGTGTTACTATTTATAATCTGCCAACTCTCCGAAAACAGGTTTGACAGAAATTACAAAGCGCAACCAAATAAAACAGACCTAAACTTACTCTGTCTTTTTGATTTATAAAAAGTAGGATTCCCAATAACAACTTCTATTGGTTGAGAGTTAAAAATAGGAAGCTGGGAGTTATTATCTATAGAATTGTGATATAACTTATCGCTATGATGGCAGATAAAGGCCAAATGGTCCATCCAGTCTGCTCATCCTCCATAACCACTAACTCTTCCTTTTCCTAAGGTTTCCCATGTGCTTATCCCACACTTTCTTAAATTCTGACACAGTCCTCGACTCCACGACCTCCACCGGGAGGCCATTGCATGCTTCCACCAACCCTTTCCGTGAAATAATACTGTCTTAGATTCCTCCTAGGCCTACTTCCTCTTAACTTCATTGCATGCTCCCTCGTTCCAGAGTTTTCCTTCAGTTGAAATTATAAGTACATAAGTATTGCCATACTGGGACAGACCAAAGGTCTATCAAACCCAATATCCTGTTTCCAACAGTGGCCAATCCAGGTCATAAATACCTGGCAAGATCCCGAAAAAGTTCAATACATTTTATGCTGCTTATCCCAGAATTAAGCAGTGGGTTTTCCCCAAGTCCATTTAATAATGGTCTATGGACTTTTCCATAGACCGTTATTATAGGATCTCTAAAGGAGAGGATGAGATAGTAAATGGACATACGGCCTTTATCTGCTCTCATTTTTCATGTTTTTGTGTTTCCTATTTCCAGTGTAGGCCTGGGAGGCTCAGGTAGCAGAAACTGGGTTACAGAATCACATATGGAAGGAAACCAGAGTGCCTGTCCACTGACTTTGCAAAAAAACCTATGAAGAGAGCCTTGAGGTGGCCAAGTAGCCCTCCCAGCAAGGAGGTGAAAAATTGACTGTGTTTTCCATAATCAGTTAGTAGAATGAAAGAAACAGAGGAGCACTTAAAGGCTTAAATCAAGACCATTTAGAGTTCACTGGCTGAGCAGAAGGACATTATTGCTTGTTTTCTAGAGTTGTGAAGGTAATGCAACTGGTTCTTTTGACAGTGGATGACAGTGGATTAAAATTAAAAACAGAGGCTTGATGACAGAGTAAAAATTTATGCACTGGGCACTAGCCAATTTTTAAACAGGCCAATTGATGAGCATAACTGTCAAAGTTAAGAGTAAAAATCCTTTGAATATCGGGTCCAATGTGTATAAATATCAGTATTTAGACATTTAACACAAAGAAGTGGCAATGTACATACGTAAATGACCTCATACAGCAGAAGTGGAGGAGTAGCCTAGTGGTCAGTGCAGTGGACTTTGATCCTGGGGAACTGAGTTCGATTCCCACTGCAGCTCCTTGTAACTCTGGGCAAGTCACCTAACCCTCCATTGCCCCCTGGTACAAAATAAGTACCTTTTGAATGTAGTTGCAAAAACCTCAGAAAGGCAGTATATCAAGTCCATTTCCCTTTCCCTATTTGAGATTCTACATGGAATGTTGCTACTATTGGAGATTCTGTTGCTACCATTTGAGATTCTACATGGAATGTTGCTACTATTGAGATTCTGTTGCTACTATTTAAGATTCTATATGGAATGTTAATGTTGCTATTCCACTAGCAACATTCCATGTAGAAGCCTGCCCTTGCAGATCAGTAACGTGGCCGCGCAGGCTTCTGTTTCTGTGAGTCTGACGTCCTGCACGTACATGCAGGACGTCAGACTCACAGAAACAGAAGCCTGCACGGCCGCATTGCTGATCTGCAAGGGCAGGCTTCCACACGGAATGTTGCCAGTGGAGGAGTAGCCTAGTGGTTACTGCAGTGGACTTTGATCCTGGGGAACTGAGTTCGATTCCCACTGCAGCTCCTTATGACTCTGGGCAAGTCACTTAACCCTCCATTGCCCCTGGTACAAAATAAGGACCTGAATATATGTAAACCGTTTTGAATGTAGTTGCAAAAAACCTCAGAAAGGCGGTATATCAAGTCCCATTTCCCTCCCCCCCCCCTTATAAAGTACGGATCACACAGCATAAGCAAGTACATGTGTGGATGATGGAATACTATAATCAACATACATTCTTGCAAAATGTATGCATGGTTATTTACACCAGCTATAGGACTGGTGTAAGTCATCCTGCCTTGAACGTAGGAGTGTTTTCATCCACTTACACTAGTATATATAAAGAAAAGTAAGTGCTGAAAATTGGCTCTGGCTTCAGTGCACTGTCTGGGAAGTGCTGGTGTGATCTGGGGTGGGGGAGGGGAAGGAGGAAGTCCCAGGAGTTATGTGAGCATTGACGATATTCAGTGCCACTGCCCATATACCTAACTGGGCAAGTTGCACTGCATAAATAGCAATTCTAGTGTGCAGCTCTGTTCCTGAGTTCCAGTGCACAGCTTTGTTCCTGTGTTCCAGTGCGCAGCTCTATTCCTGAGTTCCAGTGCACATCTCTGTTCCTGACTTCCAGTGTGCAGCTCTGTTCCTGAGTTCTTCAGCTGCTCCTGAGTTCCAGTGCACTGCTCTGTCCCTCAGTTCCAGTCTTCAACTGTTCCTGAGTTCCAGTGTGCTGCTTTGTTCCTGAGTTCCAGTCTGTAACTCTGTTACTGAGTTCCGGTCCACAGCTCTATTCCTGAGTTCCAGGCCACAGCTCCATTTCTGAGTTCCAGAGTGCAGTTCTGTTCCTGTATTCCAGTGTGCAGCTCTGTTCCTGAGTTCCAGTCTTCAACTGCTTCTGAGTTCCAGTGCACTGTGTTATTGAGTTCCAGTGACAGCTCTGTTCCTGAGTTCCAGTGCACAGCTTTGTTCCTGTGTTCCAGTGCGCAGCTCTATTCCGGAGTTCCAGTGCACATCTCTGTTCCTGACTTCCAGTGTGCAGCTCTGTTCCTGAGTTCTTCAGCTGCTCCTGAGTTCCAGTGCACTGCTCTGTCCCTCAGTTCCAGTCTTCAACTGTTCCTGAGTTCCAGTGTGCTGCTTTGTTCCTGAGTTCCAGTCTGTAACTCTGTTACTGAGTTCCGGTCCACAGCTCTATTCCTGAGTTCCAGGCCACAGCTCCATTTCTGAGTTCCAGAGTGCAGTTCTGTTCCTGTATTCCAGTGTGCAGCTCTGTTCCTGAGTTCCAGTCTTCAACTGCTTCTGAGTTCCAGTGCACTGTGTTATTGAGTTCCAGTGACAGCTCTGTTCCTGAGTTCCAGTGCACAGCTTTGTTCCTGTGTTCCAGTGCACAGCTTTGTTCCTGTGTTCCAGTGCGCAGCTCTATTCCGGAGTTCCAGTGCACATCTCTGTTCCTGACTTCCAGTGTGCAGCTCTGTTCCTGAGTTCTTCAGCTGCTCCTGAGTTCCAGTGCACTGCTCTGTCCCTCAGTTCAAGTCTTCAACTGTTCCTGAGTTCCAGTGTGCTGCTTTGTTCCTGAGTTCCAGTCTGTAACTCTGTTACTGAGTTCCGGTCCACAGCTCTATTCCTGAGTTCCAGGCCACAGCTCCATTTCTGAGTTCCAGAGTGCAGTTCTGTTCCTGTATTCCAGTGTGCAGCTCTGTTCCTGAGTTCCAGTCTTCAACTGCTTCTGAGTTCCAGTGCACTGTGTTATTGAGTTCCAGTGACAGCTCTGTTCCTGAGTTCCAGTGCACAGCTTTGTTCCTGTGTTCCAGTGCGCAGCTCTATTCCGGAGTTCCAGTGCACATCTCTGTCCTGACTTCCAGTGTGCAGCTCTGTTCCTGAGTTCTTCAGCTGCTCCTGAGTTCCAGTGCACTGCTCTGTCCCTCAGTTCCAGTCTTCAACTGTTCCTGAGTTCCAGTGTGCTGCTTTGTTCCTGAGTTCCAGTCTGTAACTCTGTTACTGAGTTCCGGTCCACAGCTCTATTCCTGAGTTCCAGGCCACAGCTCCATTTCTGAGTTCCAGAGTGCAGTTCTGTTCCTGTATTCCAGTGTGCAGCTCTGTTCCTGAGTTCCAGTCTTCAACTGCTTCTGAGTTCCAGTGCACTGTGTTATTGAGTTCCAGTGACAGCTCTGTTCCTGAGTTCCAGTGGCAGCTCTGTTCCTGAGTTCCTGTCTTCAGTTGCTTCTGAGTTCCAATCCACAGCTCTGTTCCTGGATTCCAGTACCAGCTCCGTTCCTGGGTTCCAGTCCACAGCTCCGTTCCTGAATTCCAGTCCACAGCTCTGTTCCTGAGCTCCAGTCCACAGCTCTGTTCCTGAGCTCCAGTCTTTGGGTGTTCCTGAGTTCCAGTCCGCAGTTCTGTTCAGGACATACAGAAGGAAAAGATAGATTTTTACCATTCATCATAGCAAAACCATCTTTCCTGCAAATTGTTTTGTTACATTTGTACCCTGCGCTTTCCCACTCATAGCAGGTTCAATGCGGCTTACATATTATATACAGGTACTTATTTGTACCTGGGGCAATGGAGGGTTAAGTGACTTGCCCAGAGTCACAAGGAGCTGCCTGTGCCTGCAGTGGGAATTGAACCCAGTTCCCAGGACCAAAGTCCACCACGCTAACCACTAGGCCACTCCTTCACTTTTAACGAATTGTCAAAAGTCCATTTTGAAATATTTGAAAAACAATCATGGATGTGCTCAAATAGATCAGCTATAGAAGACGTAGCAGGGAAAATTATCTGAACGTTATCTGCATAGATATAATAAGACAGATTCATGGATTTAAGTAACTTTTCCCATGGGCTAAAGTAGATATTAAACACTATGGGAGACAATGATGAACCCTGGAGAACCCGGTGCTCAAAGGGAAGAGCAGTCATGATTAATAATTACTTTACGGTTTCAATTTTTCAAAAAAGACAGGAACCAATCAAGCACCCTGCCTGATAAGCCAATTTAACTTAATCTGAACAACTAAAAATCATGGTCAACCACATCTAATTCGGCTGACAAATCCAATTGCATGAGGGTAGAAGCAATGCCTTTGTCAACCAAAATTCGTAATTCTGAAATAAGGGACGATAGACAGGTTTCAGTGCTATGGTATTTTCTAAATCCAGATTGATGGCTATCTAAGATGTCAAAAGAATCAAAGTAACCCTGGAGTTGGGTCTCCACAATAGTGATCTTACCGAAAAATGAAATGTTAGCAATAGGTCTGTAATTTGAGCAATCAGAAAATGAGGTGCCTACGTGCACCCAACATGCACCAATTTGGAACTACTGCCTGGCTACCGCGTGGCCTGGACGGTGATTTTATTTTTTACCTGCGGTCACCATGCGCTCTGGAAAATTTCTGGCGTGCGGTGCTAACCGGGTGGTGATCGGCATTGTACGTGTGTGAGATCTTACCGCTAAGTCAATGGGTGACGGTAAGGTCTGAGGCCCAAAATGGATGCGCCCCAATTTTCATTTTGCCGCACGTCTATTTTCAGCCCCAAAAATGCACCTTTTTTGCAGGTGCACTGAAAAATGAATCTGCGCGTGCCCAATACATGCGTCTACACCGGTGCAGGCCACTTTTTGGCGCACCTTAGCAAAAGGACCCCTGATTTTGATTTATCTTTAATTATTGGAAGGAGAATAATACAGCTGATATTAGTAGCCAAGTTGTAACATTTAAGTTAATCAGCATTAGTAAGCAAGAGAAATCCTCTAAGTTGAGATGTTTCAAAATAGAGGCTGGACATGGATCTAGATTACAGTTACCTTTACTAAAAGTGGTAATGACTTTTCTTCACTGATCAAAATAGATTTCATCAAAATCAATCCAATATTGATCGACTGGCACCTCTTCATCTGAGTAAGATCTAAATGTTTCCAAACGTTCAAGTTCACTGAAGAGAACATAGATCTTATATCTAAGACCTTTCCCTGAAAAGGTAAACCTAATTCACTAGCAGATGAAGTGGACTGAGTTAAATGATCAGCAGGGAGGGTCCCTGAAAAGAGTGTGGACTATTTGAAATGATGTACGAGAACTGTATAAACCAGCAGTTAATTTCTCGGAATAGTATTGTACGTTTAGCAGTACAGATCAGATGCTTATAGCTAGAATTGCATGATTTCCAAATAATTCTGTCAGAATCTAATTTAGTGTTCTGCCACACTTTTTCTAATTTCCTACATTCGCGCTTTTGCTGAAGCAATTCAGTAGTATACCAAGGAGAAATCTCACTTTTAGTATTCAGCATTTTTAAAGGAACTATGGTGTCTGCAGCTTGTGAAAGATTACTATTCCAGTTGAGAATCATGGAATCTGCATCGTTAGTATCCAGAAAGGCAAAAGTAGGACATAAAGTGGAGTGGAGGAGTGGCCTATTGGTTAGAGCGGCCTAATGGTTAGAGCATCAGTCTTGCAATCGAGAGGTGACTGGTTCAAATCCCCCTGCTGCTCCTTGTGATCTTGGGCAGGTCACTTGACCCTCTATTGCCTCAGGTGCAAACTTAGATTGTGAGCCCTCCTGGGACAGAGAAATATCCAGAGTACCTGAATGTAACTCACCTTTAGCTACTACTGAAAGGTGTGAGCAAAATCTAAATAGATGGAATGTTGCTACCATTTGAGATTCTTCATGGAATGTTGCTATTCCACTAGTAACATTCCATGTAGAAGTCGGCCCTTGCAGATCACCAATGTGGCCACGCAGGCTTCTGCTTCTGTGAGTCTGACGTCCTGCACGTACGTGCAGGACGTCAGACTCACAGAAACAGAAGCCTACGCAGCCGAATTGCTGATCTGCAAGGGCAGGCTTCTACGTGGAATGTTGCTAGTGGAGGAGTAGCCTAGTGGTTAGTGCACCAGTCCTGAAATCCAGAGGTGGTCAGTTCAAATCCCACTGCTGCTCCTTGTGATCTTGGGCAAAGTCACTTAATCCTCCGTTGCCTCAGGTATAAACTTAGATTGTGAGCCCTCCTGGGACAAAGAAATATCCAGTGTACCTGAATGTAACTCACCTTGAGCTACTACTGAAAGGTGTGAGCAAAATCTAAATAAATAAATCAATAAAGATTCCATTCAGAATCTCAAACAGTAGCAACATTCCATGTAGAACTCCAAAGAATAACAAGCAGAGGCGTGGCCTAGTGGTTAGAGCACTGGTTTTGACATCCAGAGGTGGCCGGTTCAAATCCCACTGCTGCTCCTTGTGATCTTGGGCAAGTCATTTAACCCTCCATTGCCTCAGGTACAAACTTAGATTGTGAGCCCTTCTGGGGACAGAGAAATATCCAGAGTACCTGAATGTAACTCACCTTGAGCTACTACTGAAAAAGGTGTGAGCAAAATCTAAATAAATATATGGAATGTTGCTACTATTTGAGATTCTAGATGGAATGTTGCAAGTGGAGGAGTGGCCTAGTGGTTAGAGCACCAGTCGTGCAATCCAGAGGTGGCCAGTTCAAATCCTGCTGATCTTGGGCAAGTCACTTAACCCTCCATTGCCTCAGGTACAAACTTAGATTGTGAGCTCTCCTGGGACAAAGAAATATCCAGAGTACCTGAATGTAACTCACCTTGAGCTACTACTGAAAAAGGTGTGAACAAAATCTAAATAAATAGAACCCACTGTTTACTAAGCTATGCTATGTGCCTATGTGCTAATGCCAACACAGCCCATTCAAAGCTAGCATGGTTTAGGGGTGGTGGTGGTGAATGTTAACACACCATATTGTGTGAGTTACATTTTTTTAAAATTAGGGGCTCTTTTCACAAAGGGCATTAAGCACTTAGTGCACCCCCAAGCAGAGCAGGTGCTGTAGAAATGCTTTAAGGGGAAGGGGAATGGGACTTGATATTCTGCCTTTCTGTGGTTTTTGCAACTACATTCAAAGCCGGTTACATACTATATACAGGTCCTTATTTGTAGCCGAGGCAATGGAGAGTTTAAATGACTTGCCCTTATTTGTACCAGGGGCAATGGAGGGTTAAGTGACTTGCCCAGAGTCACAAGGAGCTGCAGTGGGAATTATCCAATGTCCATGTGCCAAAATATACGTAGGTAGAAGTAGCAGACCTGTGAAAGTTCAGCTCACTGAACACAAATCTAAAATTACCACACAGGCGGATGAAGCGCCTCTAGTCCAACATTAGACACAGATGCATCACGCCATAGCTGATTTATGATGGACGATTATTGATAATGTTACTAAGACTGTGCAGGGAGGTAATATCGATCAGGTTTTAAATTATAAGGAGCAAGGCTGGATCTTCAGATTGAATGCAGTTGAGCCTTACGGGCTCAATCGAGAGATTGAATGGCAATCCCTGATCTGACAGGTCTTGTTATTGGCTGGGTGAGTCATGTGACGATACCTTTAAATGCTGCGGCCATATTGGCAGCTGGGGTTTTGAACAGTGGATACTCGGCTTGAGACATAAAGGTAGCTGACCATCATGTATGTAATTATATTGAAGAATGCTTTCAAGTTCGAGAATTGATTGGTTTGTTTCTCTGTAGGTACATACCTTGAGGAAGCTTGTGTGGCGAAACACGTGTCGGTGTGTAGCCTTAATCTTTCAACTTCAGAAGAAGTACAACCCTAGTGTCCAGCTGATATCAATCTTTAAAAGTTAAGTAAAAGATATTATACTAGTTCTTTATGGACATAGAGATTTGAAAAGTATATAAAAAATATTATTGAGTTGCATAGAGAAAAAAGATATAAACTATCTGACCTATGAGGAGAAAGACAAGAACCCTATTACCATACACAGTTAGTGCCATGGTGACTAATAAATGAATTTGGGTCTAACTCTGATGGTCTGAAGAAGAATCTAAACACAGTAACCATTTATTGAGTTGTGCATTTCTCACAAGTAAGTACATAAGTACATAAATATTGCCACACTGGGACAGACCGAAGGTCCATCAAGCCCAGTATCCTGTTTCCAAGAGTGGCCAATCCAGGTCACAAATACCTGGCAGAAATCTAAATAGTAGCAACATTCTATGTAGAACCCCAAAGAATAGCAAGATTCTAGAATTCTAAAGAACAACAAGATTCCATGCAGAATTTCAAAGTGTAGCAACATTCCATGTAGAACCCCAAAGAGTAGCAAGATTCCATTCAGAATCCCAAGTACATAAGTACATAAGTATTGCCACACTGGGACAGACCGAAGGTCCATCAAGCCCAGCATCCTGTTTCCAACAGTGGCCAATCCAGGTCTCAAATACCTGATAAGATCCCAGAACAGTACAATATATTTATGCTGCTTTTTAAATAATGAAGGACTATTGCACATTGAAAGAACATGTTTTTTTTTACTATAAATTAGATATTGAAAGCTATATTATCACAATACTTAGCTAGTTATAGGTAATTAATTACTGCATGCTATTGAATTTCCTTTAAATAATGTTCTTGTTTTGGTTGCAAGGAAGGTTGCTTATCATGGTGTTTAAATGCAAATCACAACAGGAGTAGATTACCTTGACCTTCACAGTCATTCAGTGTTGAAGCGGGAGTGCTGCTGTCGAGTAACACATGTTACACAATGCTTAATTGTAAATTCTGTTTTCTCTTCCTCTACTACTTTCAGACTTTTATGTACATTAATCTTTTCTGTCTAATTTGTTCCAAGCAGGGGAGGTGGGGGGAAAGAGTTTTCCGCCTTGTTAAGATGATTATGATTGGTTTTCCTACTCTGTGCGTTTGCGGTTTTAATTCTAAAAACTAAGGGGTCCTTTTACTAAGCTGCGCTGAAAATGGCCTACGGTAGTGTGGACACGTGTTTTGGGTGCGCGCAGAATTATTTTTTAGCGTACCAACAAAAAATGGCTTTTTTTTTCCACTGAAAATGGACGTGCGGCAAAATGAAAATTGCTGCGCGTCCATTTTGGGTGTGAGACTTTACCGCAAGCCATTGACCTAGTGGTAAGGTCTCACGTGGTAATCGGGCAGTAATGGTCTACGTTCGTCAAATGCCACTTGACGCGCGTAGCTGCTGTGCGTCAGAAAATAAAAAATATTTTTCGGATGCGCAAAGCGGATGCACGCCAAAAATGGAAATTACCACAAGGGCCATGTGTTAACTGGGCGGTAACTCCAATTTGTCGCATGTTGGGCACACATAGGCACCTATACAGCTTAGTAAAAGGGCCCCTTTTACAAAGGTGCACCCAAAAGTGGCCTGCAGTAGCGTGGGCATGTGTACTGGACGTGCGTTGCACCATTTCTCCACTGCGTCTGGAAAAAAAGATTTTTTTCTTGAGCCGGGAAATGGACGTGCGGCAAAATGAAAACCAGCGTGCATCTATTTATGGCCTGAGCCCTTAATGCCACCCATTGACTTAGTGGTGAGGGTTCACGTGTTACCCACGTGGTAACCGTCCAGCGTGTGACAACTCCCGATTACTGCCGGGCACGACCCTGTGGTAGAAAATAGAAAATTCTTTTCAACTATGGGTTTTTGGCATGTGCCAAACTCGGAAATACCACCAGGCGCACACACTAAGGCGGTAACGCTGATTTGACGTGAACTGCATGCGCATAGGTCCTTATACACCTTTGTAAAAAGGCCCCTAAGAATATATGGCTCCCACTAAAAGAATGAATTGCGTTCAAAATCTGTACCCTGGTCCATAAAACCATTCATGACGAGGCCCCAGCATACATGTCAGACCTCATAGATTTACCAACCAGGAACACAAAAAGATCATCTCGCACATTCTTGAACCTCCACTACCCCAGTTGCAAAGGACTCAAATATAAATCAATATATGTATCTAGCTTCTCCTACATCAGCACGCAACTATGGAATGCACTACCAAATGTCATAAAAACAATTCACGACTTAACAACCTTCCGAAAATTACTAAAGACCAACCTGTTCAAGAAGACATACCATAATGATCCATCCTAAATACCTGACAACAAAACTCTACCAGAACCAGACAAAACCGAACTCTCTAGACCTGACTGCTTCAATCACTCTGTCACTAAGGAACGTTAACGCACTACCTCCTTACTTCTCACGCCTGAAATGAACTGATTATCTAACTTACTCTATAACTTACTTTAACATTTATGACCTTAATGCAATACCACTTTCTATTTCTCATTCCGGAAATGGCGATCGCCATTACGGCATAATGTAAGCCACATTGAGCCTGCAAAAAGGTGGGGAAATATGGGATACAAATGCAACAAATAAATATGCTACCTAATGGAATTGAAAGGTTTATTATATGGAAATGGAGATCACAGGGCACATTATAACTGAGTAATTTCTGGAACCAAAATAATATGATTATTTAGTCAAGAGTACGGATTCAGCAAATTATAAATCGAGGATTAAAATTCAAAAGTCTGAAGTAATACGCAACAATGGTAAAGTCTGCACACAATAAAAAGAATCGATCAGATTAAAAGCCATTAATGAAAACGTTAATCTTTGAGGACAATTTTAGTTATCCAGTGCGGTCACTAGCAGGCATCCTCATTAGTCATCTTTGAGGACAATTTTAAAAACACTTGCACGAGTAAGGCAGTGTTTTAACAACGGAAACGAGCTTGTAGATAAATCCCCATCGTATATGTGGGTAAAAATATTAGGGGTGGGCAACGAGTAAAAATTTTAATCACATGACTAATCGCACTTCTGGGCTGGATGGCTTTGTGCACAGACTGTATGGAAATCTTTTAAACCTGCTGAATATAATGAAAAGTTACATACGCACACTCCTTCCCACTGCACATTGCTCCCCCTCCCCCCATACAGGTACCCCTCTTGCTGCATCCTTCCCTTGCACATATGCCCAAGTGCTTTCCCTTCTGCTGCTAAACCTGTTACCCCTGGAACAAAGGTACCAATTTCTCTCCTCTCCTGCTGCTACTATTGCCCGCCCACCCCTCAGCATATAGGTCTGGCATCTCTCCCCTCTCTGTATATATCTTAACATTTATCTGGCTCTTCATAGGGTCTTCGGCAGCGATTCCCACATTCTACATACAACCAACGCCGATGCCTTCCCTCTGCTGCATTATGCCAAGGTGAAATAGGATAGGCAGGGGAGAGAAAACTTTAGGTCAAGAAAATTTTGCAAACATTTCTATACACTTTTAATTAAAGAACTAACTTTCTTAAAACATCCAAATATTGTCTTACTAGTAAAAAACCCCGTTTCTGATGCAAATGAAACGGGGGCTAGCAAGGTTTTCTTCAGAGTGTGCATGTGGGAGTGTGTGTCCCTGCCCTCTGCCCTCTCTCCCTCCCCCCTTGGAGTCCAGTCCTTCAGTGTTAAGTTTCCTGCTGTTCTGTGTTACAGAGAGTGTGAGGGCATCTCTCTCCCCTCCCCCTCTGAGTCCTTCACTGTTACAGAGAGAGGGATTTCGTGCTGTGCTGTTTTCCTTCACTCATGGGGAAACCGGATATCTCTGGCGCTTCACACTTCCGGCTGGAGGCTTCATAGAACGTTGGGGTTGCCTTTTATATATATAGATTACATTGCACAACATCAACTATACAGTACATACCTTCCAAGTGCATATTGCATATAAACTTATTAACCCATTACTGCTGCCTCCTCTTCTGCTTTTCCTCTGCAGTTGGAACCCAGTGAGCCAAGTTTGCAGAAGTTTTAAAGTATATTTATGATAGTGGGTCCAATATGCTTATTTGTCGAGAGCTCACCAACGGGATTAATGTTGCTTTCTGCACACTAAGTGGTATGGAATGCAGGATGCCTGGAAATGCTAAGCCAGTTATTAGTGTGGTTATAACTGAAACAATCATTACTATGCTAGTTACTAACAGGTCAGCATTCAGCTGGAGGTGGTTAGTATTTTTTTTTACGCACTGGTTGCTGCTGGCTAAATTAGATACAGATTTTCAATGCAGGCCATGTCCGTTCACTGGCATTGAATATTTGAGTTGTTGGCAAACCAGAAATTTATTCCATGCCGGTACCCTCATATTGAACTGCTTGTTATGCAGTACTATCTGCCCAGTTAGGTATGCAGGCACCAGAGCTCACATAACTCATCTTCAACCCTGGACTTTCCTGGCATCTTTCAGTCGAAGTGCCACTGAATAGCGATGGCTGATCACCTCAAGGTTCAAGTTAACATTTCTGCACAAGAAACGTAACTGCTGGTCTCAGCTTGTAACTAAGAGCTAGCAAGTTAATCTAGCTTGGCTGCTTTGACATACCAGCACTTAAAAAAAGCAGGAGAGTCAATGTCTTGAGCTTCTTACATTTCTAATCTCCGTTGGTATGGCCATATCTGTTTGAGCAGATGACCTGTTGGCTTCAGCGTTGAATCAAAAATGGAACTGGCTGGTGGCACTGTACTGACTCAACTACAGGCCAGTGAGGGGCATTTTTGATATGACGTCTAAGTCAGACGTTGGACATTTTGCGCTAAACGTTCCAAATCTGAATAGGAAATATAGCCATTTTTGAAACAGCAAAATGTCTATTTTTTCCCCAAAAATGGCTATATGCAAGATGGTTTTGTGCTCTGTAACTAGATAGATAGAGTGCAAAACACACAAAAATTCATTGGGATGTTGGAGGAGCCAGCAATCTTAGTAGACTGGCCACGCAGACATCCCAGAAGAGCAATGGGGCACCCTAGGGGGCACTGCAGTGGACTTCATATAAAAGCTCCCAGGTACATATCTTACCGTTACCCCTTATCTTGTCTGCTGAGCCCTCCAAAACCAAGCCAAAACCCACCGCGCCTAATTATACACAACTGCAATAAGTCTTATGGGTGAAGGGGTCACCTATATGTGGGTGAGTTTTGGAGGGCTCACAACTTCCACCACAAATGTGACAGGTAGAGTGAGATATGGGCCTGGGTCTCCTTCTCTACAGTGCACTGCACTGACCACTAGACTACTCCAGGGACCTGCTTGCTGCACTAATAGAACTGGATATAATATCTGAAGCTGTCATAGAGGCTGGTAAGTACTAATTTTTATTCACATCTTAAGGGGGAGGGGGGGGGGTCAGTGACCACTAGGGGGGGGTCACCCATGATTCCCTCCAGTGGTCCACATACGCAACCAGTTTCTCCTACATTTGCACGCAACTATGGAATGCACTACCGAAGACCATAAAAACAACGCATGACCTAGCTATCTTGTGAAGGCTACGGAAATCTGACCTATTCAAGAAGGCATACCATAAACAACCATCCTAATTACTAAATAATAATACTGATTATGAACTAGACAGAACCGAACTCTTGTCACGACTGACTAACCTCATTGCTATTAATGAACGAGCAGTACCACTTTAATTCCTAATGTCGAAAATGATTTCTCTATAATTGGTGACCTAACATAGGTTACAATCCAATCTATTACTCAGGAACTTATATGCAATACCATAACGTATTCTTCTTTACCATGTATGTACGCACCTTAATGCAATACCACTTTAATCCTTATGTCAAAAGCGATCTCTCTATAATTGATGACCTAACATATGTTACAATCTAATCTATAACTCAGGAACCTATATGCAATACAGGAGAAGGAGACCCAGGCCGTAGCTAGAAGGTTGTTAGGCTGTATAGAGAGAGGTGTGACCAGCAGAAGAAAGGGGGTGTTGATGCTCCTGTATAAGTCGTTGGTGAGGCCCCACCTGGAGTATTGTGTTCAGTTTTGGAGGCCGTATCTTGCTAAGGATGTAAAAAGAATTGAAGCGGTGCAAAGAAAAGCTACGAGAATGGTATGGGATTTGCGTTACAAGATGTATGAGGAGAGACTTGCTGAACTAAACATGTATACTCTGGAGGAAAGGAGAAACAGGGGTGATATGATACAGACGTTCAAATATTTGAAAGGTATTAATCCGCAAACAAACCTTTTCCGGAGATGGGAAGGTGGTAGAACGAGAGGACATGAAATGAGATTGAAGGGGGGCAGACTCAAGAAAAATGTCAGGAAGTATTTTTTCACGGAGAGAGTAGTGGATGCTTGGAATGCCCTCCCGCGGGAGGTGGTGGAAATGAAAACGGTAACGGAATTCAAACATGCGTAGGATAAGCATAAAGGAATCCTGTGCCGAAGGAATGGATCCTCAGGAGCTTAGTCAAGATCGGGAGGCGGGGCTGGTGGTTGGGAGGTGGGGATAGTGCTGGGCAGACTTATACGGTCTGTGCCAGAGCCGGTGGTGGGCAGCGGGACTGGTGGTTGGGAGGCAGGGATAGTGCTGGACAGACTTGTACGGTCTGTGCCAGAGCCGGTGGTTGGGAGGCAGGGCTGGTGGTTGGGAGGTGAGGATAGTGCTGGGCAGACTTATACGGTCTGTGCCAGAGCCGGTGGTTGGGAGGAGGGGCTGGTGGTTGGGAGGCGGGGATAGTGCTGGGCAGACTTATATGGTCTGTGCCCTGAAGAGCACAGGTACAAATCAAAGTAGGGTATACACAAAAAGCAGCAAGTATGAGTTATCTTGTTGGGCAGACTGGATGGACCGTGCAGGTCTTTTTCTGCCGTCATCTACTATGTTTCTATGTATAATGTATTATTCTTTACCATGTATGTATGCACCTTATGCAATACCATTTGTAATTCTGTTAACCGGAAATGGCAACCGCCACTAAGGCAAATGTAAGCCACATTGAGCCTGCATATTGGTGGGAAAATGTGGGATACAAATGCTACAAATAAATAAATAAATAAATCTGGTCATTTAGGGCACCTTTTTGGTTCGTATTCATTCTAAAAACAGATCTAGATGAAAATGTTGACGTTTTAGCACTACACATTTTTGTTTTGTTCCATTATGGTTATAAAAACATCCAAGTGATAGGAATACCCTAAACCCACCCTAATTCTGCCCCCAAAACACTCCAACATGCCCATTTGTGATTTGGATGCATTGCAGACAAATTGCATAGATAAATACTTATTTGGACATTTTGAGAAGAAATTCATCCAAATGCTGCTTTATGACACCCTTTGGACATTCTTCTCTTTCTAAAATGAGCTCTACAGTGTAATGGACTGTGGCTAGCCTCAAATTTTATTTAGCATGGGAGCCAGTAGAAGGTACTGCAGAAGTTCCTCTTTCCATTAGGGAGTCAGTGAGTGAAGTGTAGGGAGTTCTGAAAGATTTGAGATTAGGATCACAGAGGGTTTTCATTTACAAGTTTTGAAGTCAATAGTAAACATCAGGGAAATGGGTTCTTTTCACATCTGGAGGATTAGATGAATGGGAACATACATTCCTTGGAGGTGACTAGAAAGGAAGAAAAGGACTTTTTAAAAAAAAATTTGGGAGAACCAAATTGGGATGGAATGAGAGCAGGGATTCTCTTTAGGAGGTTCGTTTGGGGAAACAACTGAAAGGAAAGCATCAAGTAATTAGGGGTCTTAAGTGACTGGGGAAGTAGATTAGATAGGGAGGTAAGGGGATCTAGAGGTTCTGTGTTTAGGGACAACAGGGGACTGGATTTATTTTGGCTTGGGGAACCAAAAGGAGAAGAAAGAAGATGAGATGTTTTCTTTGTTCGGTAAAGAAGTTGGAAGGAGAGTGTGGCTTTTCAGAGGAAGAGGTAATTGAAAAATAGAAGAGGGCACTACTGTCTTGGACCAGGTTGTTGAGGTTCCCCCATGTTAACTGGCTCATTCTTTTAGGCCAGTTGGTGTGGGAGAAGATGTACGAGAGTCCATTGTTGCTATGTAGGAGTGAGCCAATGGTTAGAGCAATGGACTGAGAACTGAGGAGCTCAGTTCAAATCACACTGCAGCTTTTTGCGATCTTGGGCAAATCACTAAGAGGACCATTTACTAAAGGGTTGGTGCATGGCAATCTGGAACTACTGACAGGCTATGACATTAGCTCAGAGGTAGTTCCCACCCCATTTCTATTTTTGTAGTGCCAGTGCTTATCCAGTAGTAATCGGGCAGCATGAGAGCCCTTACTGTCACCTCAATGGAAGCGATCTTTCTGAAATAGCTGCGTGGCTAGTGGTTCACTTACTGTATGGCCATTTCTTGTCATCAGAAAAAGATAGCCTTTTGCCTGCTCTGGTAAAAGGGGGCCTCATCCTCATCGTGTGTCACAAACACATGCTAACATTATTGCAGGTCCCCTTTTACCATGGCATAATAAAAGGACCTCTTAATTCTCTATTGTCTTAGGTACAAACAAATCTTGAGTCCCCCAGCAGTGAGTTATCTACAGTACCTGAACATACTTCACTTTGATAGCCTTCAGGCTTTCAGGTGACTTTGAGCCTTGGTGTGTTCTCCATATCATTAACTTAGTACATCAATATAAAAATGTATTTATATTGTGTGTACTAAGAAATGTGTGGTAATGTTAGTGTATCAATTTTTAGCACACTTTTATTACATGTGCCCTTTAATAACTCAGGATAGGCAAATTTTGTATAAGGAGCTATCCGTTCAGCACCACTATTCGTTTCAAAACTCTGCAATTTACCAGGGAGCTGTCCGTTCAGCACCATCCCAGAGGCCCAGCCTGAAGCTATGTATCCAGGGGATGATATTCACAAGCATTTATGTAGTGATTAAAAAATATATACGCCAGTGGATCTACATATGACATTCATCATTTTATTTAAAATAAGTTATGTATTGGAAAAAGGAGAGTGTTTAATCGCAGGCTGAGAACTGGCAAAAAATGTATATGTTCAGCCATAACATACAGGTAAATAGCAGGCATAACTTTAAATGTATAACTGGCCATTTAACAATATATTTTCAAAGCCAGCACTTATATGGAGTGTGCTACAGAAAATATGTATAATTTTAAACATAAGGTATATATTTAAAATTAAATATCTGTCATGCCTCTGAATATTGAGCTTCTATGGTATTGTAAATCAATGGACATAACCTTCTGACTGAAGCATGGATAGATAATATTTATTTATTTATTTAGTTAGTTATAAAATTTGCATCCCACCTATCTACAGTTCTAAAGGGGTTATGATAATCTTCAGCAGATCAAGACCAGAGGTCATATTATTCTTTGTTGTAGCCTAATTAAAGGGTCCTTTTACGAAGATGTGCTGAAAAATGGGCTACGTTAATGTACGCATGTGCTTTTGGCATGTGCAGATCCATTTTTTGGCATGCCTGTAAAAGAGACCTTTTTAAATTTTTTGCCAAAAATGGACATGCAGCAAAATAAAAATCGACGTGCGTCCATTTTGGGTCTGAGACCTTACCACCAGCCATTGACTTAGCGGTAAGGTCTCTCATGTTAACCATGTAGTAATCACCTATGCTGCAGATCTAAAATGAAATTACCACACGGGCCATGCGGTAGCCCAGCAGTAACTATGAATTGATGCACATTGGGCGCACATGGGCACCTACGTGGGTTAGTAAAAGGGTCCCTAGGTTAAGAACATAAGAACAGCTATACTAGGTCAGACTAATGGTCCATCTAACCCAGTATCCTGCGTCCAACAGTGGCCAATCCAGGTCACAAGTACCTGGCAGGAACACCAATTAGTAGCAACATTCCATGTTACCAATCCCAGGGCAAGCAGTTGCTTCCCCATGTCTGTCTCAATAGCAGACTAATGACTTTTCCTCCAGAACTTGTCCAAACCTTTTTAAAGCCCAGATATGCTGTTACTACATCTTCTGGCAAAGAGTTCCAAAATGTAACTATTAGTTGAATGAAAAAATATTTCCTCCAATTTGTTTTAAAACTGCTCCCATGAAACTTAATTGAGAGTACCCTAGTCTATGCACTTTTTGAAAGAGTAAAAAATCGATTCGCTTCTACTTGTTCTACACCACTCTGAATTTTTTAGAACTCAGTCATATTCCCCCCCTCAGCCAAGCTGAAGATCCCTAACCTCTTCATCCTTTTCTCATGTAGGAGGAGTTTTATACTAAGGGGTCCTTTTTCCAAACAGTGGTAAAACGTGGCCTTCTGTACCCTTCTGCAGATCTTTCCTGTGTGCTAAGGTCATTTTTACAATGGACAAATTTCTTATTATTTATATTCATAATCATGCTCTAATTTTTGCCATTAGCATGTGGCCATTAAACAGATTGGCGTGTGAGCCCTTACTGCCTGTTTGATAAGGGCTCATGTGCTAAACACATGCTAATCGGTTAGCTTACAGCAATATAGGTGGGCTAATTGATTTGTGCAGGACACAACCACTCTCCCTCCTAAGACACATCCTAAATTAGTAAGCGGTCTTGAATGCAAAAATTATAGGGACAGGCTTATGAACCTCAACGTGTATACGCTGGAAGAGAGGAGGGAGAGAGATGATAGAAATGTTTAAAAATCTCAAGGGTATTTATGTACAGGAAGAGAGCCTTTTCCAAATGAAGGAGAGCTCTGGAATGAGGGGGCATATGACAAAGTTAAGAGGGAATAGTCTTAGGAGTAACCTAAGGAAGTATTATTTCACAGAAAGGGTGGTGGAGGCGTGGAATGGCCTCCCGGTGGAGGTGGTGGAGTCGAGGACTGTTCCAGAATTTGAAAAGGCATGGGATAAGCATGTGGGATTGCTTAGGAACAGGAAGAATTGGGGGTTACAGAGGATGGGCAGACTGGATGGGTCATATGGCCTTTATCTGCCATCATGTTTCTATGTTTCTATTCCACCAATGCCTAAGAGCCAACCTCATCAGTAATGTCACAATGGCTCAATTGTCCTATTTTTGGCTATTCCCCCCTTAGTGTGTTTCAGTCTCTGGTAACCAGAGCTCATATTGTGATGTCATAATGGGAATAGGCTTAGGAGTAACCTAAGGAAGTATTATTTCACAGAAAGGGTGGTGGAGGCGTGGAATGGCCTCCCGGTGGAGGTGGTGGAGTCGAGGACTGTTCATGGGATAAGCATGTGGGACCGCTTAGGAACAGGAAGAATTAGGGGTTACAGAGGATGGGCAGACTGGATGGGTCATAAGGCCTTTATCTGCCGTCAGGTTTCTATGTAACCTCAACATGTATACGCTGGAAGAGAGGAGGGAGAGAGGAGACATGATAGAAATGTTTAAATATCTCAAGGGCATTTATGTACATGAAGAGAGCCTTTTCCAAATGAAGGACAGCTCTGGAATGAGGGGGCATATGACAAAGTTAAGAGGGAATAGGCTTAGGAGTAACCTAAGGAAGTATTATTTCACAGAAAGGGTGGTGGAGGCGTGGAATGGCCTCCCGGTGGAGGTGGTGGAGTCGAGGACTGTTCCAGAATTTGAAAAGGCATGGGATAAGCATGTGGGATCACTTAGGAACAGGAAGAATTAGGGGTTACAGAGGATGGGCAGACTGGATGGTCATATGGCCTTTATCTGCCGTCATATTTCTATGTTTCTATTCCACCAATGCCTAAGAGCCAACCTCATCAGTGATGTCACAATGGCTCAATTGTCCTATTCTTGGCTATTCCCCCCTTAGTGTGTTTCAGTCTCTGGTAACCAGAGCTCATATTGTGATGTCATAATGGGAATAGGCTTAGGAGTAACCTAAGGAAGTATTATTTCACAGAAAGGGTGGTGGAGGCGTGGAATGGCCTCCCGGTGGAGGTGGTGGAGTCTAGGACTGTTCCAGAATTTAAAAAGGCATGGGATAAGCATGTGGGATGGCTTAGGAACAGGAAGAATTAGGGGTTACAGAGGATGGGCAGACTGGATGGGTCATATGGCCTTTTTCTGCCGTCATGTTTCTATGTTTCTAATGCATGGATAGTGCATGCAGATGGAAAGTTTACTGTGGGACTCATTTTTTGCTGTAGTAAGCACATGTTAGTACTTACTGCAGCTTTGTAAAATGGCACCTAACATTAAAATATGAAAAATTTCCAGTAGAATATCTTTCAGCGAATATTTAGTCCTCAACAGACTAAATTAGACCCCAGTTTTCGGTGCTAGGCCATATCCAGGCACTGGTACTGAATATCTGGGGTTTTAGTGGCTTCCAGAATGGCGCTGAATGTCAGCATTTCCTGGACAATCTCCAGCTCCTCCTGTGCTCTGCCTCCAGACTGCCCTGGCACTGATTGGGTAGTGCTGTGGCAGCCTGGCCAGATATTTAGTGGCACTATCCACTTAAGAACCGCTGGATATCATATGAGGAGCAGGTCAACCGAAATTAACCAGGTAAGAGCTGCTCCTGCTCAGATACCCCCTGATCCAAGATGAGCAGCCAACTAAATTTGCTAACAAGCCAATCAGTGCTAAGAATCGGGTGCCAATTGGCACTAATTGGCAACCATTTAGATTTGGGTGCATATCTTGCAATAATATGTACCCGAATCCCATAGTGCACAACCCCAAAAGGGGCATGGCCATGGGAGGACCATGGGCGGGTGAGGGTCGTTCCTAAAATTTGCACATAGAATTATAGAATACTGGGGATGTGCACCCAAATTGGGTGCCAGGAATTGCACCTAGTTTCAGCAGGTGTATTTGGGTGCTGAAATTGGAACTCAATGGTTATCCTATAATGGGCGGTCATCTTTGAGTGCCAATTTGTTTTTGGTGCCCAATTTTGGGTGCCATTTTCTGAATCTAGCCCATAGTGCCCACTGAATCTCAATCCCCCAATTTACATCTCCCTGAATATTGGGTTAAACTTATGAGTTTCTGAACATGTTATTATTATTATTTGTTGCATTTGTACCCCACATTTCCCCACCTATTTGCAGGCTCAATGTGGCTTACATAGTGCCGGAGCAGTGTATGTAGCCTCCGGATTAACAAATACAAGGTTAAATTGTGGTAAGAAAGGTTCATGTGGAAGGACCACATGAAGGAATCGTACATCAGTATAGTTGTTTGGTGACCATTACGAACTTTAGTGTTGTTGTGTTGCGAAGATCAGGCATTTAATTGGCTCGGAGGGGTATGCCTTTTTAAACAGGTGAGTTTTTAGTGTTTTTCTGAAGTGTAGGTGGTCGTACGTGGTTTTCAGGGCTTTTGGTAGTGCGTTCCACAGTTGCGTGCTGATGTAAGAAAAGCTGGATGCCTAGGTTGTTTTGTATTTTAATCCTTTGCAGTTAGGGTAGTGTAAATTTAGGTATGCTCGTGTTGATGCGGTAGTGTTTCTGGTGGGTAGGTTGATCAAGTCTGTCATGTATCCCGGCCCTTTTCCGTAGATGATTTTATGAACCATAGTGCAGATTTTGAAGGCGATATACGTTCTTTGATAGGGAGCCATAACCCCCCCCCCCCCCAAATTTCTCACTTTTGAATAAAAATGAAATGCCTGCAAGGAGGGAGCATTAGCATTAAAAGTCAGGAAAATAAGTGGGTGAAAAGTCTGGCTCCAAAACCTCCAAAGACTTATTTTCTCAGCCAGTTACTTATTGCATAGATATCCAATGAGAAAAAAGCATGAAGGAAGCATGTGTTAATTTTGAGGCCCTTTTACTAAAGGGTTGGCATGTGGCAACAGGCTTGGCGTGTGCCAATCTGAAACTACCACCAGGCTACCACAGGAGCTTGGTGGTAGTTCTTACCCCCAGTGCATACCATTTCTGGGGCTATAAAAAAAAATATATATTTTTTTTGTTACATTTGTACCCCGCGCTTAATTCCCACTCTTGGCAGGCTCAATGCGGCTTACATGGGGTAATGGAGGGTTAAGTGACTTGCCCAGAGTCACAAGGAGCTGCCTGTGCCTGAAGTGGGAATCAAACTCAGTTCCTCAGGACCAAAGTCCACCACACTAACCACTAGGCCACTCCTCCACTGTTGCTACTATTGGAGATTCTACATGGAATGTTGCAACCACTAGGCCACTCCTCCAATGTTGCTACTATTGGAGATTCTACATGGAATGTTGCTATTCCACTAGCAACATTCCATGTAGAAGTCGGCCTTTGTAGATCACCAATGTGGCCGCGCAGGCTTCTGCTTCTGTATGTCTGACGTCCTGCACGTACGTGCAGGATGTCAGACTCACAGAAACAGAAGCCTGCGCAGCCTTCTACATGGAATGTTGCATAGCAACATTCCATGTAGAATCTCCAATAGTAGCAACATTCCATGTAGAATCTCTAATAGTATCTATTTTATTTTTGTTACATTTGTACCCTGCACTTTCCCACTCATGGCAGGCTCAATGCGGCTTACATGGGGCAATGGAGGGTTAAGTGACTTGCCCAGAGTCACAAGGAGCTGCCTGTGCCTGAAGTGGGAATCGAACTCAGTTCCTCAGTTCCCCAGGACCAAAGTCCACCACCCTAACCACTAGGCCACTCCTCCACTCTATTTCTATTTTTGTACTGCTGGTGCTTACTTGGCAGCAATCGGCCAATGCCGTGCACTGCCAGGTTACTGCTGGGCAGGGGCATAGCCAGACCGCAAGGTGGGAGGGGGCCAGAGCCCAAGGTGAGGGGGCACATTTTGGTCCAACCCCCCCCCCCACCGCTGCTGCACATACCTTGGCTGGCAGGGGTCCCCAACCCCCGCCAGATGAAGTGCATTTTCCAGTGCTGGTCTCCGGCACTACCGCATTTCCTGCCCTGCTCTCTCTTCCCCTAATTTCACTAAAACGAGCGTGCTGGATGTGAGGGGAAGAGAGAGCAGGGCAGGAAAAGCGGTGTTGCCGGAGACCAGCACTGGAAAAAAATGCTTCAGCTGGCACAGATCCAGTTGGGGGGGGCAGGCCCCCGTGGCCCCCCTGTAGCTACGCCACTGCTGCTGGGTTAGTACAGGAACCCTTACCACTATCTCAATGGGTGGTGGTAAGTGCTCCCCCAAAACGGCCAGACAGAAAGGGGTTCACTTACCACAAGGCCATTTCTATTCCAGAAAAATGACAGCCTTTTACCCTCTGTGGTAAAAAGGGGGCCTCAGTGCATCAAAAACACGCCCTGACGCTAGCTCAGGCCTCCTTTTACCGCAGCTTAGTAAAGGGACCCCTTTGAAAGGCCTTTAATAAAAATAACGTAAGAAAGTAATATCAAACATTTCTTGATATCCTGAAAAATGAACATTAAACTGTGCTGTAAATGATTTTTTTTCCCTGCCATAAGATTGCAAAACAGATCTATTGCTCCTGTTAATATATTTGCACATTGGATCAAAGAACGTATAACTTTTAAAGTCTGCACCCTGGTCCACAAAATTATCTATGGCGAAGGCCCGGGATACATGACCGACCTTATAGACCTGCCAACCAGAAACACAATTGGACCATCACGAACATACTTAAATCTTCACTACCCTAGCTGCAAAGGACTCAAGCACAAATCAATATACGGATCCAGCTTCTCCTATATAAGCACGCAACTGTGGAATGCACTACCGAAAGCCATAAAAACAACGTACAACTACCTTAACTTCCGGAAATCACTAAAGACCAATCTGTTCGAAAAGGCATACCCCACTGACCCAACTTAAGTGCCTGAACCCAGCAACACAACGAAAACAAAGCCCGTAATGAATATTATATAACTCTTCTTCTCTACGATTCTCCTAATATTGTAACACGTGGAGGGGCATAATCAAACGTGAACGTCCATCTCCATGGGCGTCTATCTCCGAGAACGGGTACGTGAAGGGGGCGGGACAGACCGTATTTTCGAAAAAAATGGGCGTCTGTCTTTTTTTTCGATAATATGGTTTGTGCCGGGCAAATGCATCGGATTTGTGCGGATTTGAGCTGGGCGGTTTCGTTTTTCAGTGATAATGGAAACCGAAGGCGCCCAGCTCAAAAACGAACAAATCCAAGGCATTTGGTTGTGAGAGGGGCCAGGATTCGTAGTGCACTGGTCCCCCTCACATGCCAGGACACCAACCGGGCACCCTAGGGGGCACTTGTAACAATTAAAAAAAAAGTAAAATACCTCCCAAGTTCATAGCTCCCTTCCCTTGGGTGCTGAGTCCCCCAAATCCCCCCCAAAACCCACTGCCCACAACTCTATACCATTACCATAGCACTTATGGCTGAAGGGGGGCACCTAGATGTGGGTACAGTGGGTTTTGGGGGCGGTTTGGAGCGCTCCCATTTACCACCATAAGTGTAACAGGTGGGGATGGGGGTGGGCCTGGGTCCACCTGCCTGAAGTCCACTGCACCCACTAACAACTGTGATGGAGCTGGGTATGGCATTTGAGGGTGGCATAGAGGGTGGAAAAAAAGTTGTTAAAGATGTTTTTTTTTTTGGTGGGAGGGGATTAGTGACCACTGGGGGAATCAGGGGTGGTCATCTGGTCATTTAGGGCACTTTTTTGGGACTTGTTCGTGAAAAAAAAAGAGTCCAAAAAAGTGACCCAAATTCGTGCTAAAAACGCCTTCCTTTTTTCGATTATCGGCCGAGGACGCTCATCTCTCCTCGGCCGATAAACACGCCCCAGTCCCACCTTCACCACGCCTCCGACACGCCCCCGTCAACTTTGCCCGTTTCCGCAACACATTGCAGTTGAAGATGCCCAAAATCGGCTTTCGATTATACCGATTTGGGCGCCTTTGAGAGATGGGCGCCCATCTCCCGATTTGGGTCGAAATATGGGCGCCCATCACTTTCGAAAATAAGGTCGATAATCTCTTTCGATAATCACATCACTCTGTATTTGTTATCATCACCGGAGGTGGCTAACGTCTCATGGTACTATGAAAGCCACATTGAGCCTGCAAATAGGTGGGAAAATGTGGGATACAAATGTAACAAATGCAGCTCTTTAAGATAAATTCTTCATTTTATCCGGATTTTGATACCTGATTTTGCTGCGCATGCCTTTGAATTTGAATAATACTTTTTAGGAACTGTTTTTTTTCTGGCATATCATTATTACATTTAAAGGCTGGATATCATACCTGAATAAAATTCGCCTTGAGCTACAATGGAAAAAAAAATTAATTAAGATTGCTTGTTTGCATGTGCCTTTTTCACCTTTCATTTGTTCAGGATAGATCTATATATTTAGTGGAAAATTTATTTTACATTATTTTGCAGCAGGCTCAATTTGTTTATTGTAAGACAGGTATGACAAATTAATATATTTCCTTGAAATTATAGTTTATGTTATGTGTGTTTTCTAACTGTTCTCTTTGGATTTCAGACCTCAAGGAGTCCTACATGGGTTCTTTCTTCAAAAGCAGAAGGATCATCTCTTGCACTGAAGTTATGTCAGTTTAGGGATTTCTGATATCAGCCCTTTGATTAGGTATCCACAGTCAACTATCAAACATTCTTCTCATTGTTTAAAATGTATTTACCTTATTTGTCTCTACCTTTTAGCGCTATCCTCAGTCTGTCCCCAGCACTGACCCCTGTATCTCACACACTTTGGGTGGGGTGGGAGTGGAATTTTTATAGTTGGTGCATGTGAAGGGGCATAATTGAACGGGAGTGCCCAAGTTGTCATGAGGGCATCCTCGCAGGACGGCCCCGTAAAGGGGCGGGGAAACCCGTATTATCGAAACAAGATGGGCGTCCATCTTTCGTTTCGATAATACGGTCGGGGACGCCTGTTACACTTGTGTTGGTAAATGTGAGCCCTCCAAAACCCACCCGAAACCCACTGTACCCACATGTAGGTGCCCCCTTCACCCCTTAGGGCTATGGTAGTGGTATACAGTTGTGGGGAGTAGGTTTTGGGGGGCTCAGCACCCAAGGTAAGGGAGCTATGCACCTGACAGCAATTTGTGAAATCCACTGCAGTGACCCCTAGGGTGCCCAGTTGGTGTCCTGGCATCGTTTTTGAGATGGGCGTCCTCGGTTCCCATTATGGCTGAAAACCGGGGACGACCATCTCTAAGGTCGACCATCTCAACATTTAAGTCGACCATCTCTAAGGTCGACCTAAATGTTGAGATTTGGGCATCCCGGACTGTATTATCAAAACGAAAGATGGACGCCCATCTAGTTTTGATAAAACGGGTTTCCCCGCCCCTTCGTGGGGCTGTCTTGCGAGGATGCCCTCATGAAAACTTGGGTGTCCCGTTCGATTATGCCCCTCTGAGTATAATGTTAACTTGCATTATTTCATATATATAATGTGGTAGAGATTCTCTGCTTTGGGACTCAAGAGTCACAACCAGGTCTGCTTTTCAGATTATTTATTAGGATTTATTTACCACCTTTTTGAAGGAATTCACTCAAGGCAGTGCACAGTAAGATTAAATTAAACATAATAGATAATTACAGCAGTTATTCAGATAACAATTCAACTTATGGCACATTATACTACTTACAATGTCAATACAATACGTAATAAAAGATTAACCAAAAATATTCAAATCAATCCAGTTCTTGAATTAGGTATATGCAACAAATCTGATAAATATTAATTCTAGGTTAACTGGAATTTTGGACACCTTTTGTACAACATGTGATGGATGCAGGTGGGTACGAAGGGGCTCCCCAACCAAATCCTTGTGACTCCGCAGCCATCTGAGTTTTCAGGATACCCACTAAAAAACGCACGAGGTATGTTTGCAATACAAATGTATCTCATGTGTCTTCATTGTGAATATCCTAAACCTTCTCTTCCTCTTATTAACTGTAGTATTTGATAACGCAAGTTTGGCAAGGCTTGTAGTAAGGCTTAAAGGCTAAGCTGTAATTTGTTGTGGTTTCCTCGTGATTGCACACTCCTAAAATGCTGAAAAAACGTGCAGACAAGCCAACTAGGTTTAATGAACCTATCTTTCATTGGTTTTCAGTTTTATTTGTATTATTTAGGAATCTGGCAGGAAGAGAGCAGGTCTGGAGATAAACTGAGGTGTAAGGTGGGAGTAATTAGTCTTTGCTTTCTAATAAGCAGCTCTCATCTAGTGTTAATTGGGTGAGGCAGCCCAGCCTTTAGCAGAGTTTGTAAATGGAACAAAAAGAAGCAGTCCAAACCAAATATGTCCACACTAATTTGAGGCCACAGAACTGTGTGCATGAAAAGTGAAAGATGCACATTGCACGAGTATTTTCAAGTGGAACTGATTGCATTTTCAAAATAGCCTTGTCTTCTATGTAACTCCACACAAAAGAAAAGAAGCCCAGCCAGCTTATTTTCGAAGGAGAAGGGGCGGCCATCTTCCGACACAAATCGGGAGATGGGCGCCCTTCTCCTAATGGCGGCCAAATCGGCATAATCGAAAGCCGATTTTGGCCGGCCTCAACTGCTTTCCATTGCAGGGCCGGCGAAAGTTCAAGGGGGCGTGTCGGCAGTGTACCAAAGGCGGGGTGGGGGCGTGGTTAAGAGATGGCCATCCTCGGCCGATAATGGAAAAAAGAAGGGCGGCCCTGATGAGCATTTGGCCGACTTTACTTGGTCCCCTTTTGTTCACCAAGCCTAAAAAAGTACTCCAACTGACCAGATGACCACTGGAGGGAATTGGGGGTCACCTCCTGTTACAGGTTATGGTACTGTTGTACAGTTGTGGGGAATGGGTTTTGGGGGGGGGGTAGGGGAGTTCAGCACCCAAGGTAAGGGAGCTATGCACCTGGGAGCAATTTGTGAAGTCCACTGCAGTGCCCCCTTGGGTGCCCGGTTGGTGTCCTAGCATGTCAGGGGGGATCAGTGCACTAGGAATGCTGGCTCCTCCCATGACCAAATGGCTTGGATTTGGTCGTTTTTGAGATGGGTGTCCTTGGTTTCCATTATCAGTGAACAGTGAGGCCGGCCATCTCTAAGTCCGGCGATCTCAACATTTCGGTCTACCTAAATGTTGAGATTTGGGCGTCCCCGACTGTATTATCGAAACGAAAGATGGACGCCCATCTTGTTCGATAATACGGTTGACTCCGCCCCTTTCCGGGGCCGTCCCCGGAGATGGTCGCCCTTAGAGATGGGCACCTCCGTTCGATTATGCCCTTCCAGATGTCTTTGGATAGTTGAATGATGCCCACCAGAACAACTGGGTAAAGAGAAAAGCTTTGGAGGCTGTCAATAAAACAGGGTCTTGAAAGTTTGCTTTTTAGATGCCAAGTTACCCGGTTCCAGGCTGGAGATATATAGGCCAGTCCTGGATTTCTGACCACTTCATCCTGGTGCATTATGGAACTTGCAGCACTGATTTCAATGGGCAGGATCAGGCACCACAAATCCCACACTGCTTTGCAATGGAAGCTGAAAACCAGGACTGGCCCATAATCTCCAGCCTGGAACTAGGTAGCTTGACATCTGTGCCATTGCATTGAGAGCTAATGTGGGAATTAGTGTGTGTGGGTTACCACCTAACCCGTGAAGGCTTCCATAGGGTGGGGTAGCAAATATTAAACGCATAATTAAACTCTGGAATTCGTTGCCAGAGAACGTGGTGAAGGCAGTTAGCTTGACAGAGTAAAAGGGGGTTAGACGGTTTCCTAAAGGACAAGTCCATAGACCACTACTTGGGACTTGGGAAAAATTGACAATTCCAGGAATAACATGTATAGAATGTTTGTACGTTTGGGAAGCTCGCCAGGTGCCCTTGGCCTGGATTGGCCGCTGTCGTGGACAGGATGCTGGGCTCGATGGACCCTTGATCTTTTCCCAGTGTGGCATTACTTATGTACTTATGTAATGTGGGTGTGAACTTTTATACCTGCTCAAGAGCGGATGTAAATGTCCGTGTCTGAGAAATTCGGCTGATTTTGGCTGCTTATGTTAATCTCTTACACAGAACTTATGTGCCTAGAAGCCTCGCTTTGTACAGAATGTCGAGACTGGAACTGAGATGTCCTGGTTGGTACATAAGAGTTTGTTTACTAAAGGGCATTAGGATTTACAGTTACATAATAACATAGTAAATGACGGCAGATAAAGACCTGAACGGTCCATCCAGTCTGCCCAACAAGATAAACTCATTTTACATGGTATGTGATACTTTATATGTATACCCGAGTTTGATTTGTCATTACCATTCTCAGGGCACAGACCATAGAAGTCTGCCCAGCAATGTTCTTGAACTAAAAGTTCTGAAGATTCTGGAATCCTAAAGAGTTACAAGATTCCGGAATCCCAATTAGTAGCAACATTCCATGTAGAACCCCCAAAGAGTAACATAGTAAATGACGGCAGATAAAGACGTGTACGATCCATCCAGTCTGTCCAGCAAGATAAACTCATTACATAAGATATGATGTGATATTTCGTATGTGTATGCCTGATCTTGATTTGTCCTTGTCATTTTCAGGGCATAGACATGATAACTGTAAAGTATATACGACACCAAAGTTTTTACGACACACATCCCACTTCTTGGGGATACACTGGCGTGTCCCGACAAACTGGTTGAGATAGCCAGTTATGGGGCATTTAACCAGCCACGTGCAGATCCTGGTCAGTTAAATGCTTTTGAATATCAGGGGATCTGAGCCCACTGGTGCCAAATTGGAACTTAATTGGAGATAAGTATTAATAATAGGCCTTAACATGCACTAATTATTAGCAGTTGTATATAACTGACTTGTGCCCCCTATTCTGTAAACTGAGCACCTAATTTCTCTCGTGCATAACTCCAAAGGGGGTGTGGCCAAGGGAGGGCATGGGCGGGTCAGGGGTGTTCCAGTGTGATGTCATAGAGCACTATCATTTACACGCCCAACTGCCATTACTGTTGGAAGAAGTGTTGCAATGATGTAGTTCGTACATCTACCTTGATGAAGTTATCGAAACCTAGCCATGTTGGCAAGGGCAGGACGTCAGATGCACAGAAGCCCTGCAGAGTACAGCAAAGATCAGCTGAGAGGAGCGCGTCTGTGTGGGCTGCGAACGCCGGAGTCAGAAGACAGCACTTCAGCTGGCAGGGGTTCGGGTGGAAGGGGCCCGGCCCGGTGGCGGAGGCAGGTGGGACTATGGCGCCGGGCCCCCCTGGGGGGGAAGGCGGTGACAACCTGGGGGGGTAGCAGTGAGGGCGGCCTTGTCCAGGACCCGGCCCAGTCTCTCGGCAGCCCTGTACATAAGTATTGCCATACTGGGAAAGACCAAAGGTCCATCAAGCCCAGCATCCTGTTTCCAACAGTGGCCAATCCAGGTCACAAATACCCGGCAAGATCCAAAAAAGGTACAAAACATTTTATACTGTTTATCCCAGAAATAGTGGATTTTCCCCAAGTCCATTTAATAACGGTCTATGGACTTTTCCTTTAGGAAGCCGTCCAAACCTTTTAAAAACTCCGCTAAGCTAACCGCCTTTACCACATTCTCTGGCAACGAATTCCAAAGTTTAATTACACATTGAGTGAAGAAAAAGTTTCCTTATCGCCACCTCAATGGGTGGGGTAGAGACTCCCCGCAGCATGGCTACGCGATGCCTGATTACCGCTGGGTTACTGTCGTGCAAGCCATTTCCAGGGGTTTTCTTTTCCCCCGGAAACGGCACGCACTCAGGGTGGTTGCATTGGGCCGGCGGTAGTCCCGGAAGAGTGAGCAGGAAGCCCGCATTGGGCTTACCTGCCACTCTGTAAACAGCGCCTAAGTTTTAAAATGGAAAGGGAAATGGGACTTGATATACCGCCTTTCTGAGGTTTTTGCAACTACATTCAAAGCGGTTTACATATATTCAGGTACTTGTTTTGTACCAGGGGCAATGGAGGGTTAAGTGACTTGCCCAGAGTCACAAGGAGCTGCAGTGGGAATTGAACTCAATTCCTCAGGATCAAAGTCCACTGCACTAACCACTAGGCTACTCCTCCACTCATTCCACCAATAAGAGCCAACCTCATCAGTGATGTCACAATGGCTTGATTGCCCGATACTTGGCTCACTTCTGATATTGTGATGTCATAAGGGAAAGGGAACTGGGACTTGATATACTGCCTTTCTGAGGTTTTTGCAACTACATTCAAAGCGGTTTACATATATTCAGGTACTTGTTTTGTACCAGGGGCAACGGAGGGTTAAGTGACTTACCCAGACTCACAAGGAGCTGCAGTGGGAATCGAACTCAGTTCCCCAGGATCAAAGCCCACTGCACTAACGACTAGACTACTCCTCCACTAGCAACATTCCATGTAGAGGCCTGCAGGACGTCAGACTCACAGACAGGGCCGGTCTTAAGGTGAGACGACCGCTTAGGGCCTGGCGGTCAAGGGGGCCCCGCGCGGCACGCCTCCTTCCCGCCCTCGGCCCGACCGGCAGCCCTCCTCCGCTCCATCCCCCCCCTCCGTTCCGTCCCCCCCACACGCAAGCGTGTTGAATCTGTCCTTTTTCTTTCAGTAGCACGGGCGACGTGAAGACACTGCTTCAAGTTCTCCCTTTCCTCTTCACACAGTGTCCGTCCCGCCTTTACGTTGACGTTCCTGTTTCCGCGAAGGCGGGACGGACACTGTGTGAAGACAGGGAAGGGAGAACTTGAAGCTGGCGAGCTTGGTGGCGCAGCTCCCTCGATCAGGTGTTCTCGGCGGCCACCTGCTGCTGCTGCTGCTGTTGCCTGTGTTGCAGGCTCCTGCTCCTGTTCCTGCCGTGCTGCTGGATCCCGAGACTCATGGCGAGGACGGAGAGACCCTTCTTCAGGATCGCGTGAGTTCCCGCCAGGCGCATCGCAGGTGTTCTGGGGAGATCTGGCCTGATACATGGGGAGGGGGCTGCAGGGGGAGAGATGCACATGGAGGAGCGATGTGAGTGGAGATGAGGAGTGCGATTCTCCTAGAGGACGGATGGGAGTTGGGTGCACGCAGAGGACTGATATGAATGGGGTGCATGCAGAGGACTGATGGGAAGTGGGGTGCACAGGGGTTGGAAGTGGGGTTCACGCAGAGGACTGATGTGAGTGGGGTACATACAGAAAACTGATGTGAGTGGGTGCATGCATATGACTGATATGAATGAATGGGGTGCATGGAGGGTGCATGCAGAGGACTGATGTCAGTGGGGTGCATGAGGGTGGAAGTGGGGTGCATACAGAGGACTGACATCAGAAGGGTACATTGGAGGGTGTGGAGTAGAGTGCATGCAGAGGACTTGTGTGAATGGAGTGCATGTGCGGTATTGCTGCATGCTGAGTCTGACTTCTTGAGGTAACTTTATCTGTTGTGTCATGTGTTTTTCATGTGTGATCAAGGTGCAGTATTCTGCTAGCGTGTAGTATTTGCAGCCTTTTTTGTTTTGTTTCACTATGTTGTGTACTGGTGTTTTACAGCCCGGTGTAATTATAGTGCTGCCTTTCCACACATAAGGTTGTAGCTCGTCCTGTCCTTGGAATTAGCGCTGTTATGGTTTGGTAAGGTTTTTTTTTTTTTTTGCTACATTTGTACCCTGCGCTTTCCCACTTATGGCAGGCTCAATGCGGCTTACATATTGTATACAGATACTTATTTGTACCTGGGGCAATGGAGGGTTAAGTGACTTGCCCAGGGTCACTAGGAGCTGCCTGTGCCTGAAGTGGGAATCGAACTCAGTTCCCCAGGACCAAAGTCCACCACCCTAACCACTAGGCCACTCCTCCACTGTTGCTACTATTGGAGATTCTACATGGAATGTTGCTATTCCACTAGAAGTTGGCCCTTGCAGATTACCAATGTGGCCGCACAGGCTTCTGCTTCTGAGGACGTCAGACTCACAGAAACAGAAGCCTGCGCAGCCTTCTACATGGAATGTTGCTAGTGGAATAGCAACATTCCATGTAGAATCTCCAATAGTAGCAACATTCCATGTAGAATCTCCAATAGTATCTATTTTATTTTTGTTACATATGTACCCTGCGCTTTCCCACTCATGGCAGGCTCAATGCGGCTTACATGGGGCAATGGAGGGTTAAGTGACTTGCCCAGAGTCACAAGGAGCTGCCTGTGCCTGAAGTGGGAATCGAAGTCAGTTCCTCAGTTCGCCAGGACCAAAGTCCAGCACCCTAACCACTAGGCCACTCCTAGTGTTTTTGCACAAGTTTGTGTATAGTGTTTTGCAGTGGAGAGATTGTGTGTTGGCCTTACCGAGGTGGCACCAAAACATCAGAAAGGGTGTAGAGCCTAAATCATGACACACTACCTCTTGAAGGATCTATATATGGTCGTTAATAAAAGGAGCTCATTGTGGACACTATCCACCCTAAAAAGGTGTTTTGTGGCTCTACATGAGAATTGTGATATGATCCCTTGTTTCATATTGTTGACGGTCTGCATTTTCCGTATGGTGGTATATTGGTGTATTAGTTCTGCCCAGTGTAATAGTTATGGTACAGTAAGGTTCTGAGTGTGTTTTTGCACAAATTTGTGCATAGTGTTTTGCAGTTGAGCGATTGTGGTTAGTATATGCTATGAGCAACCACTTTATTCTTTGACATATGATACATATCTAATATCTAAAATTCTTTGACATATGATACATATCTAATATCTAAGTTTAATTAAAGGTATTAATTGTCAATGGGGTGGAGCTAGGGTGGGGTGGAGCTAGGTGGGGCGGGGCTAGGATGGGGCCCCGTCTGCACAGGGCCCCGCACTTGCTAAGACCGGCCCTGCTCACAGAAACAGAAGCCTGCGCGGCCGCATTGCTGATCTGCAAGGGCAGGCTTCTACATGGAATGCTGCTAGTGGAATAGCAACATTCCATGTAGAATCTCAAATAGTAGCAACAGAATCTCAATAGTAGCAACATTCCATCTAGAACCTCCAATAGTAGCAACATTCCATCTAGAATCTCCAATAGTAGCAACAGAATCTCAACATTCCATTTAGAATCTCAAATAGGGAAAGGGAAATGGGACTTGATATACTGCCTTCCTGTGGCTTTTGCAATTACATTCAAAGTGGATTTACATATTATATTTGTACCTGGGGCAACAGAGGGTTAAGTGACTTGCCCAGAGTCACAAGGAGCTGCAGTGGGAATCTCTGTACTATCCAGATAATTCCTCTGAATATCCTTCCAGATCCTCTCTATACTGTCCAGTTAATCCCTCTAAATATACTTACACAGCCCTCTTTGCACTATCTAGATAGTGCCAGGATGGAGCATGCACATAGCCAGATCACTCCCTGGGCTTATTCGCATATCAGCAATATTCAGTTTGCAATCCAGATAACAAAGTACTGCCAGTATCCGGATAGTTCTAGCTGATTATTTGAATATTTTTGACTCTCGTGTCCAGTGTCTGCTGTGTTGAAATATTGACCCAGTATTGTATCCAAATCTCTCTTGTGTATATTCTTTGTGGCTGTTCAGGAAACCAGACAAGGTGAGCCTCCAAGACCGGGTTGTCATATTTTCCTAGACTGTCCTTTTTCATTTGAGAGTATTTTTCCTTTCTAGAATCTTCCTATTAACTTGAGGTCATTAAATATAAAACACAGTGGAGAAGTGAGAAAGGATGTTTTGATTGTCTCCTTTTCCTATATTGGAAATGAACTAACCCTGAAAATGATGTTTCCAAGGCTCCAGCTTCTCACTTGCGAAAACGATCACCACACTTGTCACCATTACCAGGAGGAGAGCCTGAAGGAAGAATTTTAATGAGGCATCACTTCCAGATTTACAGGTCTTGGGCAGCAAATGGGGGGGGGAGGATTTTGTTTACATGTTTTTTACTACTTTTTACTTATACTAATTTAAAGTGTCACTTGCAAAATTAAATAACAATCCTAAACAAGAAGTAGATTCAAAATTAAATTTTAAATGGAAGGAGGGAGAGACCTCAGAACGTGCATTGCGACGACTGCTTTGAACGCTTTCGTCATAGGTCTCAAAAACCTCCACCTTTGTTTTAAGCATTTCTCGGGATTAAATTATTCTTTTTATTATCTTGGTAAGCACCATTTTGATGATTTTCCAATGGCTGAAGCACTGTTGGCATAGAAAAAGGACTTATTGATGAGGAAACAGAGAGAGCTCTTGAGAAAACTATTGCAAAACAGTAGCCAACGAGAGGAGTTACAAGCCAGTTAAGTCATTAGTTATCAGCCAATATGGTTTCTAATTAAGGTTCAATACTTATTCAAAAAAGAGAAAACATAATAAAAAGAAAAATTTAATCCTGAGAAACGTTTGAAACAAAGGTGGAGGTTCTTAAGACATGACGAAGGAGCTCAATGAAATATAAACCAGTCATGGCACTGCAAGTTCTGAGCAGCAATAGTTGAGTATCTGAGGTCTTTTCCTCCTTCCAGTGGAGGAGTAGCCTAGTGGTTAGTGCAGTGGGCTTTGATTCTGGGGAACTGAGTTCGATTCCCACTGCAGCTCCTTGTGACCCTGGGTAAGTCACTTAACCCTCCATTGCCCCTGGTACAAGATAAGTACCTGTATATATGAAAACCGCTTTGAATGTAGTTGCAAAAACCTCAGAAAGGCAGTATATCAAGTCCCATTTCCCTTTCCCTTATGACATCACAATATCAGAAGTGAGCCAAGTATCGGGCAATCAAGCCATTGTGACATCACTGATGAGGTTGGCTCTTATTGGTGGAATGAGTGGAGGAGTAGCCTAGTGGTTAGTGCAGTGGACTTTGATCCTGGGGAACTGAGTTCGATTCCCACTGCAGCTCCTTGTGACTCTGGGCAAGTCACTTAACCCTCCATTGCCCCTGGTATAAAATAAGTACCTGAATATATGTAGACCACTTTGAATGTAGTTGCAAAAACCTCAGAAAGGTGGTATATCAAGTCCCATTTCCCTTTCCCCTTTCCCTTATGACATCACAATATCAGAAGTAAGCCAAGTATCGGGCAATCAAGCCATTGTGACATCACTGATGAGGTTGGCTCTTATTGGTGGAATGAGTGGAGGAGTAGCCTAGTTGTTAGTGCAGCGGACTCTGATTCTGGGGAACTGAGTTTGATTCCCACTGCAGCTCCTTGTGGCTCTGGGCAAGTCACTTAACCCTCCATTGCCCCAGGTACAAAATAAGTACCTGAATATATGTAAACCGCTTTGAATGTAGTTGCAAAAACTTCAGAAAGGCGGTACATCAAGTCCCATTTCCCTCTCCTCCTTATGACATCACAATATCAGAAGTGTATTGGGCAATCAAGCCATTGTGACATCACTGATGAGGTTGGCTCTTATTGGTGGAATGAGTGGAGGAGTAGCCTAGTGGTTAGTGCAGTGGACTTTGATCCTGGGGAACTGAGTTCGATTCCCACTGCAGCTCCTTATGACTCTGGGCAAGTCACTTAGGGGCCCTTTTACTAAGCCGCGTGTCTACGCATGCCCAACATGGGCCAAAATGGAGTTACCATCCGGCTACCACGTGGCTCTTGTGGTAATTTCAGTTTTGGTGCATGTCTGATATGCGCGTCCAAAAAATACTTTATATTTTCTGGACGCGCATATCAAATGTGCGCCAAGTGGCATTTGACGCGTGTAGGTCATTACCGCCCGGTTACCGTGTGAGACTTTACCGCTAGGTCAATGACTGGCAGTAAGGTCTCAGACCCAAAATGGACACACGGCAATTTTGATTTTGCCGCATGCCCATTTTCGGCACAAATTTTAAAAAGGCATTTTTTAACATGTGCGCTGAAAAATGATTCTGCCTGTGCCCAAAACACACGTCTACACTACCGCAGGCCATTTTTTCAGCACACCTTAGTAAAAGGACCTCTTAACCCTCCATTGGCCCAGGTCCAAAATATGCATCTGTATATACCACAAAAAGGCAGTATACGTATATCAAATCCCATTTCTACTATCTGGACAGTGCAGAGAGGATCTGAAAGATATAACTACATAAGTACATAAGTATTGCCATACTGGGAAAAACCAAAAGTCCATCAAGCCCAGCATCCTGTTTCCAACAGTGGCCAATCCAGATCACAAATACCTGGCAAGATCTCCGAGGAAGTGGAAGGGTGCAGTGGCCTGGGGAACTGGGTTCAATTCCCACTGCACTCCCTTTTGACTCTGGCCTCTACTAAAGGCAAATATATCACCTGAGTATTCACTAGCATCAATCTGGCAGACGTGCCTTCAAGACAGAGTTGGGAATCACAGCCCTATCAAAGCACATGGGACTCAGTAAGTTTGGTAAAAGAACTCTCCTTTCCTCAGGCGGCTGTTATCGTGCTTCTGTGTTAATAAAGGTTCAGCTCTAGTATATTTCAAAATTCCAATTGCTTTTCATTCTTCGACAGTTTACGCTGGGGTTTGTCTTACTAGAGCCAGCTGAAATGTTGGAATTCAACTGGTCCACTTTCCCCCTGATTCTATAGACATCAACAAACTTTGGATGCAGGTTCCAGATCTCTGTACAAACTAATTAGTTAATGAAATGTCAACAAGCAATAATTGGTGTTAATTGGCACTTATTTATTGGGATTTATTAACCACCTTTATGAAGAGATTCACCCAAGGCGGTGTATAGCAAGTACAGTTTAACATAAAACTGCCCTGCACCCTCTTCTATAAAATTTATAGTGGGTAGCTTAAAAGGGGTGTGGTCATGGGAGGGCATAGGCAGGTCGCAGCGTTCCCAGGAATTAGACACAGTATTATAAAATAGGGTCATTTACACACAGGGCCGCCGAGAGTCAGAGCCGGGTCCGGGGCAAGGCTACCGCCGGCCCCCCTCCCCACTCAGGAAGCAGCCGCCGAGCTCCCCCTTGCACTCAGGATGCAGCCACCGGGCCCCCCCATCAGGACACAGCCGACGGCCCCCAAACCCAAAGTTACGATACAGCCACCGGGCCGAACTTGGAATGCAGCTGCTGCTGCTGCCATGAGAGATCCAGGCACTGGGCCCCCCCCCCCCTTCGAGGCCAGGAGGAGCTGACGCACTGATGTGAGGGGCCCCGCCCCCTACGTCAGTGCATCTGCTCCTTCCCAGCCTCCAAGGGGGCCCTGGCACCGCAGTCTGTCTCTCACCTGCTCCAGTGTAGCGGGACCAGTTTCCGATAAGAGCAGGAGAGAGACGGACCCCGGGACCTGGTGCCGGGCCCTCCTTGGGCCTGGGGAATTTTGCCCCCCCTGAGCCCCCTCTCAGCAGCCCTGTTTACATGCCCAACTGCCATAAGTTGTGGACTTACAATAGTACTCAGGCATGCATCCAATTAAAGTGGTGAAGGGAGTGTATAGTCAATCACTTTTAGAATACTCAACTTCACATCAATTACATCCTTATTACAATTCAGCAATCAGAGGCGCTTTAATAGGATCATCAGACCAGCATACCTGTCTCTATAATGGCTAAAAATATTATGAGCCAAGCATTTTTTAAAGAGACGGTATCGCAATCCTCATCAATCCCAATTTTTAAGTTTTTACTTATTTTTTTCTTCATAACATTCGTTTATATCATTTATTCTATCATTTCTAAAGCGCTACTAGGGTTACGCAGCGCTGTACAGTTTAACATGGAAGGACGGTCCCTGCTCGAAGAGCTTACAGTCTAAAGAGACAAATGTACAGTTAATCATATAGGTCAGACAGATTGGGGCAACCTATATGTTCGAAAGGTTAGGTTCCGAATGCAGCATTGAAGAGGTGAGCTTTAAGCAAGGATTTGAAGATGGGTAGGGAGGGGGCTTGGCGTAGGGATTCAGGAAGACTGTTCCAGGCATAGGGTGAAGCAAGGGAAAATGAGCGGAGCCTGGAGTTGGCAATGGTGGAGAAGGGTACTGAGAGGAGGGATTTGTCATGTGAGCGGAGGTTACGGGCAGGAACGTAGGGGGAGATGAGGGTAGAGAGGTAGGGTGGGGCGGCAGAGTGAGTGCATTTGTAAGTAAGGAGGAGAAGCTTGAATTGGATGCGGTATCTGATCGGAAGCCAGTGAAGCGACTTGAGGAGAGGGGTGATATGAGTATATCGGTTCTGGCGGAATATGAGACGTGCGGCAGAGTTCTGAATGGATTGAAGGGGGGATAGATGGCTGAGTGGGAGGCCAGTGAGGAGCAAGTTGCAGTAGTCGAGAGGTGATGAGAGTGTGGACGAGAGTTCGGGTGGTGTACTCAGAGAGGAAAGGGTTTATCCCATTTATCTTGATTTTTCCATGGTTCTTATTATCTTTAGATTCCAAGTTAGTACTTAGCTTTACAGCCACAGTAAATAGTATACGGTGGAGACCCAATATCACCAACACAGATCCATGTTTCGCAAGCTGCTGTTTCAAGGTAGTCTCCTTTGTTTTTCTTTATATGCTGTTTCTAAGAATTTGGAGTAACTGATTTTACTACTTGCTTTAGCAATGAGTTCTGGAGCTTAACTGTACATTGATTGAAATAATGTTTTCGCATATTTGTTTTAAAAGTAACTTCATGGAGTGTCCCCTAATCTTTGTACTTTTTGATACAGTGAACAATCTATTTGCATTTACCTGTTGCTCTCCATTCAGGATTTTATAGACCTCTATCATGTCTCACCTCAGCCATCTCTTCTCTAAGCTGAGGAGCCCTAACTTCTTAAGCCTTTCCTCATATCCCTTGGTTGCCAAGTGCTCTAACCATTAGACTTGTCCTCCATTGCGTGTATACAAAGCATGAAGTGTTCTAACAGATGCAAGGTGCTGAAAGAGGGCAGTAATGGCAGATCTACATGAACAACAAGAAAAAGAAGGGAGTAGACCAATGTTGTTCCGAAGAAAGCGGCTTATTGGCTAAAAATAACTCAATGCAGAACTGCGCTTTTGGCGCTACGTGTGCCTGTCTCAGGAATAAATTAGACAACCTCAGCCAAAGTTGATAACTGCCCAAGAGTATGGCAAAAAAATGCATCCAATTTTATAAATACAAAATGACGAGACAACTTTTGTATGGTCAACACAATCTTAACATTTTAAGATTGTGTTGACCATAAAACGTAGTCTCTTCATTTTGTATTTATATAATTATTTGCAGGAAGAGATAATTAGATTGATATTCCTCACTTATTATTACAATTTAAGAAATACATCCACTAATACAGCATCAAAAATGCTGGTATACAATACTGCCAAGAACGTTGATGTGCAAACTCTTAGGATAAAGTTCTGTGTATCTTACTTATTCAACGATACTTACATAAACATTAAACACTTGTAGGCTATGAACTGTTAACAGGACCCTTGCCAACGTGGGTCATGTTTCGCCAATGCTGTGTTTAAGCTAAGTATCACTGAATAAGTAAGAGACAAGCAACTTTACCCTAGTGGTTTGCACATCAACGCTCTTGGCATTATCGTATACCAGCATTTTTAACGCTGTATTAGTGATGTATTTTTTGCCATAGTATTCTGCAGTTATCAACTTTGGCTGAGGTTGTGTAATTTACTCCTGAGACAGGCACACGTAGCGCTGAAAGCGTAGTTCTGCATTGAGTCATTTTTAACCAATAAACCACTTGCTTTGGAACAACATTGGTCTACCCCCTCCTTTTTATTGTTAAGTTTGTGCTGTGTTGTTAAGGGGGCCACTTCTGCTGTGTTTTTCTTGAGATCTACGTGCAATACACTTATGCACTGATATATAGAATAGCATGTGTTTCTGCACGGACCTGCCAAGGGGGCACAGCCATGGGAGGAGCATGGGCGGGTCAAGGGCGGTCCCTTAAAATACACGTAGTGTTGTTGAATAGTTCAGATCCACGTGCAACTTGCACATCAGAATTTACACCTGGTTTCAGTTGGTGTTAACTCCTCACACCCAAAGTTGGATGCAATTCATGACACTATCCAGCTTATTTTTGAAGGAGAAGGGCGCCCATCTTCTGAAACAAATTGGGAGATGGGCGCCCTTCTCCTAAGGGCAGCTAAATCGGTATAATCGAAAGCCGATTTTGGCCAGCCTCTACTGCTTTCCATTGCAGAGATGGCCAAAGTTCAAGGGGGCATGTCGGCAGTGTACCGAAGGCGGGACAGGGGCATGGTTAATAGATGGCCGTCCTCGGCCGATAATGGAAAAAAGAAGGGCGGCCCTGACGAGCATTTGGCCAACATTACTTGGCCCCTTTTTGTTCACGGCCAAGCCTTGAAAAGGTGGCCAAACTGACCAGATGACCACCAGAGGGAATCGGGGATCACCTCCCCTTACTCCCCCAGTGGTCACCAACCCCCTCCCACCCCCCAAAAAAATTAAAAACATTTTTTGCCAGCCTCTATGCCAGCCTCAAATGTCATACCCAGCTCCATCACAGCACCATGCAGGTTCCTGGAGCAGTTTTTAGTGGATACTGCAGTGCCCTTCAGGCAGGTGGACCCAGGCCCATCTCCCCCCACCTGTTGTGGTGGTAAATGGGAGCCCTCTAAAACCCACCAGAAAAACACTGTACCCACATGTAGGTGCCCCCCTTTACCCTTTAAGGGCTATGGTAGTGTTGTACAGTTGTGGGTAGTGGGTTTTGGGGGGCTCAGCACCCAAGGTAAGGGAGCTATGCACCTGGGAGCAATTTCTGAAGTCCACTGCAGTGCCCTCTAGGGTGCCCGGTTCGTGTCCTAGCATGTGAGGGGGGATCAGTGCACTAGGAATGCTGGCTCCTTCCATGACCAAATGGCTTGGATTTGGCAGATTTTGAGATGGCCGACTTCGGTTTCCATTATTGGCAAAAAACCGAGGCTGGCCAACTCTAAGTCCGGCGATCTCAACATTTAGGTCGACCATCTGTAAGGTTGACCTAAATGTTGAGATTTGGCAGGCTCCAACCGTATTATTGAAATGAAAGATGGTTGCCCATCTTGTTCAGAGATGGGAGCCCTTAGAGATGGAGGCTCCCGTTCGATTATGCCCCTCCACGTGCTGTTCCTAGAAGGGCGGTTAAAAAATACCATTTAGTGCCAATTCTTTTTGGTGCCAAATTTTGAAGTGGGTTAAACATTCACATGCTGAATACACACATAAATGGATTAGAATAATGGCTCTTAAGCACCAAAATTCTGCCTAAGTGCTACAGGACCCAAAACACAGTAACACATAGATGGAAAGTGGACATTCATGTGGGTGTATTTGGGCAGAGCATCTCAAAAAAGATATAGTGGAATTAGAAAAGGTACAGAGAAGGGCGATGAAAATGATAAAGGGGATGGGACGACTTCCCTATGAGGAAAAGCTAAAGCTCCTCAGATTGGAGAAGAGAGATGATAGAGGTCTATAAAATAATGAGTGGAGTGGGTAGACGTGAATCGCTTGTCTACTTTTTCTAAAAATACTAGGACTAGGGGGCACGCAATGAAGCTACAATGTAGTAAATTTAAAACAAATTGAAGAAAATATTTCTTCACTCAATGTGTAATTAAACTCTGGAAGTCATTGCCAGAGAATGTGGTAAAAAGCATTTAGCTTAGCAGGGTTTAAAAAAGGTTCGGATAATTTCGTAAAAGAAAAGTCCATAAGCCATTATTAAAATGGACTTGGGGAAAATCCAAGGCTTATTTCTAGGCACTTGTGACCTGGATTGGCCACTGTTGGAAACAGGATACTGGGCTAGATGGACCCTCGGTCTGCCCCAGTATGGCAAACGCTTATGTTCTTATGTTTGGGCAGTTACACAAGTAAATAACAGCGTTTTCATGCCAAAGTCAGAGGTGCACATTTTAGCTGTTTCTCTAGCATTCTGTAAAAGAAAGTAGTCACCCTCTAGGCCTGTGGGTACCAATCCTGTCCTAGGGGAACCCCCAGCCAGTCATGTCTGTGGAATCGCAATTGTGTACATTTGCATCTGCCTCTGAACAGGTGTGAAACGTGTACGGGTGCCTGTACTTGTGATTTCCGCAGGACTGCTGTCCATATGGACCCCTCTATGCCTTCAGAAAATAGGCTACAAGCAGAGGCCTTTGTGCCCTCCCAATGTAGGTGACCTTTTATAAAATTACTCTCAACCCCCCCCCCCCCTGGATTCTATATATGGCGCTCTGGGTAGCACACATAAATTTGTGTGCACATGGCCAATTTATGCCCGCTACTAAATGAACAAACCAATTAGTTTGATAATTGGCCAATAATGACCAATTATCAACACTGATTAGACATAATTAGAATTTACGCACACTTCTTTTTAGGTGTATTCTAAAGAGCAGTTTTCGTAAATGTATTTATTTGTCACATTTGTACCCCACATTTTCCCACCTATTTGCAGGCTCAATGTGGCTTACATAGTACCGTCAAAGGCGTTTGCCCAGTCGGTGGATAACAAATACAAAGTTGTATAGTGATCGTACGAGGTATAAGTGGAGGGTCGGAATGGATGAAGATTGCGTGTTGACCGGTGCGATCATAGTCATCCCCATGCATGCAGCCCAAAAGGGGGTGTCATCTTGGGACGGGTAAGGGCGTGTTGGAGCCATCAATCGCATCTACACACGTGATTACAGAATTCAGGGGAGCGTGCCTACATTTTCACTGGCGTAAATGACTGTTCCTAAATCTAGGCATGTCCACTTGGCCTATGTGATATTCTATAAATTGTGTCTGAATGTAGACCTAGCGGTCTAGGTGCATTATTTATTTAATACATTTGTATCCCACGCTTTCCCACACAGGGCAGGTTCAATGCGGCTTACAAAGTAAATATAATTACAAAGTCATGTAAGGAGAATATTACTAACTGTAGTACTACTACTACTACTACTACTATTTAGCATTTCTATAGCGCTACAAGGCGTACGCAGCGCTGCACAAACATAGAAGAAAGACAGTCCCTGCTCAAAGAGCTTACAATCTAATAGACAAAAAATAAATAAAGTAAGCAAATCAAATCAATTAATGTGAACGGAAAGGAAGAGAGGAGGGTAGGTGGAGGCGAGTGGTTACAAGTGGTTACGAGTCAAAAGCAATGTTAAAGAGGTGGGCTTTCAGTCTAGATTTAAAGGTGGCCAAGGATGGGGCAAGACGTAGGGGCTCAGGAAGTTTATTCCAGGCGTAGGGTGCAGCGAGACAGAAGGCGCGAAGTCTGGAGTTGGCAGTAGTGGAGAAGGGAACAGATAAGAAGGATTTATCCATGGAGCGGAGTGCACGGGAAGGGGTGTAGGGAAGGACGAGTGTGGAGAGATACTGGGGAGCAGCAGAGTGAGTACATTTATAGGTTAGTAGAAGAAGTTTGAACAGGATGCGAAAACGGATAGGGAGCCACTGAAGGGTCTTGAGGAGAGGGGTAGTATGAGTAAAGTGACCCTGGCGGAAGACGAGACGGGCAGCAGAGTTTTGAACCGACTGGAGAGGGGAGAGGTGACTAAGTGGGAGGCCAGCAAGAAGCAGATTGCAGTAGTCTAAACGAGAGGTGACAAGGGTGTGGATGAGGGTTTTGGTAGTAAACATAGTTATAGAGAGGCCTTAAGAATAAGTGAGATGAACAAGGAAAAGTGCAAAAAGTTGGATAAGCAAAAGGAGAAGGAATGGGAGGGGTGTGGTGTAGGGAAGATGGTGAAGAAAAGACTAGGGGTTAAGCATGAGCATTAATCGGATTTGCCTAGATTTTAGTCGTCATCCTCCAGATTCTATATATTGCCTAGAGATCTGCTCCAAAACCCAAGAAGATTCTATAACAAAGCGTGAAGCTTAATTAGCTGAACAAGCTAATTAGCATTGATTACAGCACTTAACAAGCAATAATGTGCACTAATTGGCAATAATTAGAATTTGCATGGCACAACTTGCTAGCGTATTCTGTAATGTAATACACCTAAATTCTAAAGCATGCAGGCAAAAACGGGCGTGGTTACGGGCATCTCGTAGGTGTTCCGAAATATATGCATGCATTTATAGAATATGGCCCAGTGCGCGGAAATCTATGCGCTGGGGTTTACACCACATTTTCATCGGTGTAAATGGAGGGGTGCAGTTTTAGGCGCTGACGTATCAACTAAGTGTATTCTATGTACCGCACCTAAATCTAGGCGCCGTTTATAGAATACGCTTGGTCAGCATTGATTTCCACACCGGTTTTTTTTTTTAGGCGCCATCCCCTCCTGTAGAATCTGGCCCAATGTGTGCATATGTATTTTATTTATTTGTAGCATTTGTATCCCACATTTTCCCACCTATTTGCAGGCTCAATGTGGCTTACATTGTTCCGTAATGGTGATCACCAATTCCGGAAAAGAGAAATGCATAGTAAAATGGAGTGGATTAGGTAGTCAGATAAAGAAAGTTCATTTTCATAATAAGTAATAAAAGGTATTGGATTAAACTTCAATCATGATAGATTAACTTAAACAATCAGTATGAGTATTTAAATGATTGATCAAAATTTAGAATTCCATAATATTTAGAAGCAGGGGTTTATATCGTAACAATATCTTCTGTAAACTTGATGGAGGTACCAGCTGTTAAACACCTTCACTATGGACCTCAGCAGTGACTTTTTTTTTCACATAAGGACATAGCTCTAGAATTCGCCGTTATCATCGGTCCAAGTATTTACTTTTACCTAAAAACATATTTTTAAATTTTGTAACATTACTATTCGTCTCTTACTTATTCAATGATACTTAGCTTAGAGACATTCATAGCCTACAGTAAAAAAAAAGTGACGGGGTCCAGTTTTCCTGCGCACCGCATCAATTTGGAATTACCGTCCGGCTACCGTGTGGCCCAGGCGGTAATTTCAGTTTTTATGCATGTTCATTATGCGCACTGGAAAATAATTGTTATTTTCTGGCACGGTAAAAGGCATTGAACATGCATAGACCATTAGCGCCCAGTTAACACGCGAGACCTTACTGCTAAGTCAATGGGTGGCAGTAAGGTCTCTGAGTTTTCATTTTGCCACACATCCATTTTTGGCCAAAATTTAAAAAGGCATTTTTTTTACAGGTGCGCTGAAAAATGGATCTGCGCACATCCAAAACATGCGCCTACGCTAGCGCAGGCCATTTTTCAGCACACCTTAGTAAAAGGAGCCTTTAGCACCAGTGGCGTAACTATGTGGGGCCACGGGGGCCTAGGCCCCTGTCGATTTGGCCCTGGACCCCCCTGCTGACGACCCTCTCGACCCCTCCTCCTGTCGCCAACCTGCCATCGCCTACCTTTGCTGGTGGGGGACCCCAACCCCTGCCAGTCGAGGTCCTCTTCTTCCTTTGTTCTGTTTCTGAGTCCTGACGTCCGCCAACCCTCTCCTGCCAGCAAAGGCGAAGGCGATGGCAGGGGAGGGTTGGCGGTGGGAGGGCGGGGGTCGAGAGGGTCATCGGCAGGGGTTCCAGGGCCAAATCTACGGGGACCCAGGCCCTTGTGGCCCCACGTAGCTACGCCACTGTTTCAATGTATGATAGGCATCAGTGCGTTCTTTCTAGCAAAACAGGTGCCGGTACTCAAAAGCTAGGGCACCCTTCATGAGTGGGGCGATCACTGAGGGACCCACCCCACAGTAGCCAGGCCCCCTGCAACCAGTCACAGAACCTATGACAAGGCAGAATTGGTGTGTAGAGCCTGAGCTCTTTCATTAAAACTTGGGAGCCACGGGTCAATTTTAGCAGACAATGGAAAAGGTGCCGGTACTCAGTACCCCCAAATACCCCCTCAAAAAAAGCCCTGGTAGACATTAGTCCAGATCTGCGCTAATGTGTACCATGCGGTAAAACCTTAGAGGCCCAACACACGTCAATTCAGAGTCACCGCCCGGCTGCCCCGTGGCCTGGGCGGTAATTTCATTTTTTACGTGCGTCTGCTATGTGCACCGGAAAATAATAATTTTCTGTCATGTGGTGGGAACCAGGCGGTAATCGCCAGTCTACGTGCATAGATGATTACCACACTGTTACTGCCTGAGACCTTTACCGCTAAGTCAATGGGTGGCGGTAAGGTGTCAGACCCAAAATGGACGTACACCCATTTTTATTTTGCCGCATGTCCATTTTCAGCAAACGTTTTTGGTCTTTTTTACTGGTGCGCTGAAAAATGGATCTGCGCGCGCCCAAAACACACTAGCGCAACCCATTTTTCAGCGTACCTTACTAAAAAGGACCCCTTAGCTAGTTTTTAATGTAAAAAGGACCCTTGTGTGCTTCAAAATAAGTCACCAGTAGAGGGAAAACAAGTGTAAAAATGAATGAACCATTTACACTGAGGAGCAGGTCTAGTAACAGACCAGCCCTCTGCTAAGGCCTGTGAGGGGGAGACATCATACAGCATAGCGGATGCTTTCCTCCTAATTTCCCTGCAGAAATGTTGTTTTCCCTAACAATAAGAGTTACAAGAAATAATCAATAAACACAAAAACATACTTTATTTTTTTCTTCTTTATACAAAATAGGGAAACTCGAAGCATCTGGCTTCCAAAACTATGATACATGAGGGCTTCATAATCTTCTCCCAGTTTCCCCAAACCTTTGGAATCTGACTTCGTATTTTCTAAGGGCAAATGTTGCAAAGCTGGGGTCTCCTCAAATTATGTATTGGTGGTAGAAGTTAGATTTCTGTCAAATGAAAATAAACCCTCAATCTCCTTATAAAATACTGTGGTCCTGTAGTTCTGGAAAGACAGAGCCAGGGCTTCAGAAGACACCACTAGAGGGCGCTTTGATATAGGACAATTTTCTTCACTGTCCTCCAAGCACTTCGTCCATCCCAAGGCATGTCATCCTCCTCCATCCCAAGCAAAGAAAATAAAATAAAACTAACAACGGAAAAGGTCATTATTCCGATCAAGGGTAAAATCAAGATGCAAATCTGGCTGGAAAATCAAGTCTTTCTAGAAGATCTGAAGATCACTGAACCCAAGAACGCAGTTTTGCTTTGACCCACATGACCTTCAGCTTTGGTCCAACGGTGCTGTTTTCTGGTCCAGAAACACTTCTGCAGGTACTTTGCTGCAGTCCATTGGTACTGTGTCTGCTAGAAATTATTGGGAAGATGTGCCACTTCCGATTTCTTTTCAGTCCCGAAAATTGGCGACTTAAGAGGCCTAGGATCCCATTGACTAAAGGTGGAAGCCAGGATGAGCCTAGAGGTCTGCAACCAGTGCCAGGCAAGAAGAGTGAGTTTTGGTATCAGTGTTGGTCAATGTAAATGCTTTTGGTACTGGTTTCTGATCCAAAGGGAGGTGGATATAAGGTCCGACTACCATGGGCTTAAGGCATAAATGCCAGTTCAGTCAATATGCAATCCATACTTTACCATACGGCAGCTTCATTCATCTCCTGGTTTGGATGTGACAGGGGCCCACTGTAGCCGCTATTACTGGACATAGAGAAAGGTGGACTAGGGCCACCACTGAAGACCTCCCCTGGGATGGGGTGCAGGGAGCCAGTTATCCCCGGCTCTGGGCTAGGGGTGTCAGGGTGAGATATCATGTCTGTGTACCTTTGGTTTTCTGAAGAGTGGTGTCCAGGAAGAGGAGGCTCAAGTGGGCCCAGAGGAGTAGAACCAGGTCCTGAGTTCTGTAGGTAGCTGGAATCTGCTGGCGACTGAGCTTGAGAGGAAGGAGGGCCATGGGGGAAAAAGTCATAATTTCCAGCAGGGCCGTAATAATCCCCTTGATAATCTACGGTTTTAAGAGAATGAGGGTGGGGAGGATGGGGCAGAGGGAGAGGAAAAGAGAGAGAGGGGGAGGAGAGAAAGAGGGTAAAGTAACTACAGTTTTGTGAATCATTAATTCAATGCCTGCATTCATTAGTAGCAAGATGAAAAAAGTGTGAAGTCATTCTTTTTCACAGTCTTTCTAAGCGCTACCTTCAAATTCAAATCTCACTTAAAGAGGTAAATTGTAAACCTTCCCTGGGTTCGAAAGTGTAAAGGCTGGGGGAGGGAGGGGTGAAAACTGGGAACATTTAGCGAGAGTTTATATAAGCATAAGCATTTCTGAATTTCTATTCAACTATATTTCAATAAGATATGGCATTTCAGAGAACGCATGCAGTCCCAGCTTGTAAGAACTTAAAGCTTTGTTCTTAATGATTTTTCTTTTTTTTTTTTTTTTTGCCATGAAGCCCTTGGAAAACATAGCAAAAGAGATATGATTTGCTTGAAATGAAACAAACCAGTAAAAAAAAATTCAACTGCTTTTTTTTTTTTTTTTTTAATAATAGGATAGTAAATAAGGGCAGTGTGGTTCGTCCACTTACACATTAAATACTCATTTCTATACAGGGCTAAGATGTTCAGTTTCACTAAGGAACAAATGTGCCAACCTTTTCCCATGAGACACGTAATGGGGAGGGGGGGCATCAACCGCTAGACCTACAAAAAGAATATTCCTGGAAATTATAACCCCTTTTCTTTCTTTACAATTTAGACAAGAAAAGCATTTGAATAAATACATTTATATTCATGAAACCTATGTCTTAATTCATAACAAGGGTTGCAAAGCTGAGCAGATTTACAGGGATGAAATGCAAAGTAAACAAGTTTAACTTTTTCAATGATGCTCCATAATTCTAGTAGTTTAATTGTAGCAGAAATTACCATCCATTGAAATTTACCTTGTAAACCCTTGCATTTGTATGCTAATAAATGCAATAGATAGTAACCTACCCATTTATAGAAATGCAACAATCTGTGATACTTATGCAGGTGTGAAAAATATGTTATTATTATTATTATTGTTGATAATAATAACAATAATAATAATCTGAAATCTGGGGAAAATTTATGTAATTAAAAGGAGACAGATTTAGGAGTTTCCTTCCTTGGGGACAAACAGAAAAGGGAAATGACAAAGAATGGTTTGATGAAACAAAAAAAAGTGAGCAGATGGCAAAATAATTGATTTTTAAGGACTTTTTGAATGCTGAAAAAAAAAAAAAAACCTGAGTTGCATAGCTCTGTCCTGCAAATTGACCTAACAGACACTTTAGAAATTGCCTGAAACGTACAAACCATTTGTTTGACTAATACTGTTTTTCGTTCCCCCTCCCAGATTATTTTATTAAAAAACAAAAAGCTTAAAATATTTTTAGCAAGACCAAATTTGGGAAATCATATTAAAAAAAAAAAAAATTGCAAAACTTTAATTCAGCTTACTACTAACGACCAAACGTGTACCCCATCCGCTGTCCCTCACCTTTCCACTATCTGTCCCAAACGGAATTGACTTCAACGTTGCAATTAAAAAAAAAAAATTGGGAAAAACTAAACCCAAATATTGGCGGATTTTCTCTGTCTGTTTGCATGTTATTAGCGTATGAATTTTCGGGGCCACGTGAAACAAATGGGAGAATTCGCAGTGGCTAATTGTGAATCACAGAGGGGACAAAACAAATAGCAAACAGAGGAGACCCAGGTCTGTGACAGTGACCTTCCATATGCTGCAGGAGTTTAGAGGTAATTGGAACAAATGCCGTCTGAATGAGGTACAAAAGGCTGCAGCTGCAGCTTTGTTCCCTGCAACAGAAGAGGGAGAGAGAAGGGGGCTGAGAGGCAGAGAGGTTTCTCTACAGACAGACAGCTTAATCACAAAAGTCCCTCTTTGGTGTTTTCTGCAGGGGTGCAAACTTGGCCAAGGACCCGGACGGAATGTTTTACAGCAAAGGGGAGGATTAAAGGAGACTTCAACAAGCTACTAAGACTGCATTCAGGAGAGAGGAAAGGGGTGGGAGATGGGGAGGGGGACTGGCTCCCCCCCCAAGCAGATGCCACTGAAAGGCTGGTGAAAAAAAATCATAGCAACCAAACACCTTTTTAAAACCCCTGCAGGAGTTCTTGATACCTTCCAGGAATTAATTTCTATAGAAATTAAACAAGTGTTTCCCTTTTGTTTTTCTAAGAGGGACTGTTTAATGTACATCTATATTTCAATATAATCAATATCTATCTAACAACTACTATGTTTACTAAGAGGTGCTGTGGGTACATTAGCGTTTTAAATGCACGTAAATGGTGTACGCGTGTTAAACGCTAATGCGCTGATAGAAATATATAGGCAAGTTAGCGTTTAACACTCCTTAAATTTACAGGCACTTTAAAAATGCTAATGCACCTTAGTAAACATACCCCCTAATAGTTGGAGGGTGAAACAGAAAAACGTACAAAGAATTTTAAACTGTCTGAAAAAAAAAAAAAGGGTAAACATATCCTGAAGAGCTCTTAAGCCGAGTCTGTTTTATAAAAGGGGAGAGGACCAAAGGATCTCATCTATATGGTTTTACTTATTGTTATTCTAGTGCCAGCCCCAAAATAATGTCATATAAAAAATTAAGAAAGATAAAACATTCCTGCACAGTCAACTAAAGTGATCCGCTGCAGGTTTCCCGCTAATCCAGTTTCTTCACTAAAAACTCGAAGGCCCAGCCTCCTCTCTCCACCTCACTGTACTGGAAAAATGTGCAAATTTTTCATTTCTCTCCCTGTCCATTTGCATGAATAAAAGATTTATTTAGCTCAACAGTAATTAAAAAGCAGAAACCATAGACAGATTTGATTCTGTAACTCTCTGCTCTTTTTCTGCTGTAGTGGCCATTTTGACTGTACCAAGGCTAGAGGAAAGGAAATCTGCTTTCCAGTTGTAATGTGTTTATCACCACAATTACTGAAAGAGTTAAAAATGGATTGAGGGTAACCGTTCCAAGGGGTGACGGCGACTCCTATTTGACGCCTATGGAAAAATCGCTATGAAATCTCGCCTTTTGGGGTGTGTTCATATAACCCCTCCAAAAAAACAAACAAACTTTCAATAAGGATCATATTAGGTAGACCCTCCCCCCCCACCACCACTTGTCAAACAGAACTAGAGCCTAGAACTTCTTCCCATGGAACTTTACACAACATGAGGAATGCCATCAAAATGTTTCAGAATTGGCAACTACATAGAAACAGAGAAAAATGACAGCAGATAGGACCATGTGGCCTGTCCAGTCTGCCCAACCGTATCATCTACTGTCCCTTTCTCTCCTTTAGAGATATTATGTACATGTCCTAGGCTTTCTGATACAGTGTTCATCTGCACTACCTCCACTGGAAGGGCCTTTTCGGGCATCCACCACCCTTCCCATAAAGAAGTATTTCTTTAATTTCTCTTGACTCTATCTGCTTTCACCTTCGTCCTTATTCCCCTGGTTCCAGAGCATCCTTTCAGTTGAAAGATACTTGCGTCCTGTGCATTTATGCTACAGAAGTATTTATCTATTTATTTATTAGGATTTATTTACCGCCTTTTTGAAGGAATTCACTCAAGGCGGTGTACAATAAGAATAAATCAAACATGAGCAATAGACAATTACATAAAATAAACAAAAAAAAGGAAGTAAAAACCTTCACGATACCATGAGATATGAATCAAAAAAAGTGAGGAAAAACTAAGTGAGGATACAAAAAAACACTTTATTGTATTAAAAAATGACCCGACACGGCCGTGTTTCGGCCCTAAGGCCTGCCTCAGGGGTCTTGAACAATCTCGGATGATCTGGTGTACGAACATACACTGGTGAAAATTTACTTAAAACGAAGACTTCTTTGGTCTAGAATATCATATATTTAGTTACCAACTGATTTTGAAATGGCGATGCAAAAAAAAAGCCTCCTCGCTTCTAAAATATCGTATGTTCAGAATATACGATATTTTAGAAGAGAGGCGGCTTTTTTTTTTGGCATCGCCATTTCAAAATCAGTTGGTAACTGAATATATGATATTCTAGACCAAAGAAGTCTTCGTTTAAATAAAATTTCACCAGTGTATGTTTGTACACTAGATCATCCAAGATTGTTCAAGACCACTGAGGCAGGCCTTAGGGCCGAAACACGGCCGTGTCGGGTCATTTTTTAATACAATAAAGTGTTTTTTTGGTATCCTCACTTGGGTTTTCCTCACTTTTTTTGTTTCATATGAATAGACATTTACAGCATGTCACCCCTCTCCCCCTTTCTTCAGAAGTACACATATTTGAGGGGGGTCTTTTAATAAGCGGCAGTAAGCCCAATGTGGGCTTACCACTGGGCTACTGCAGCAGCCTAGCAGTAGTTCTCACCCCCAGCGTGCACCATTTCCAGCGCTACAAAAATATTTTCATTTTTGAAGCACCTGTGTTTACCTAGTAGTAAATCGGGCAGTGCTGTTTACTACCCAGTTATCGTCGGGTTAGCATGAGAGCCCCTTACCGCCACCTGGTGGCGGTAAGTGCTCCCCCAGAAATGGCCCTGAGGCAAGTGGTTCACTTGCCGCATGGCCATTTCTTAAAAAAAAAAAAATAAATAAAAAAAAAAGACAGCCTTTTACCGGCTGTGGTTTTTAAAAGGGGGCCTCGATGTGTGTGAAAAACATGCACAGATGCCAGCACAGGCCCTCTTTTACCACAGCTTGGTAAAAGGACCCCTGAGATCTTTAAGTCTGTCCCCCCTTTGGCTTTATGACAAAGACCACTGACCATTTTAGTAGCCAGGCTTGCGCTATGCAAAACTTTAATGGGAGCCACCTCCCCTCAGGCTGCAGAACTGAATTCTGAGTAATGTGTGGGGAGGGGAAGAGGGGACTTTGCCACCTGGAGCTATGACAGGAAAAAAATATATATTTCTGCTGTGCTTTATTTCTTTTTAAAAAACAAACAAACAAACAAACAAACGTATGTCTGCCATACTAATATCCCAGTTGTCTCTTACATCCGAACCTTACTAGTTTCCACAAAAATTCACCCTACATTAGGATTACATTTTTACTCATTGTTTTACAGTTAAATGATTAAATACATAGTAACATAGTAGATGACGGCAGGAAAAAGACCTGCACGGTCCATCCAGTCTGCCCAACAAGACAACTCATGTGTGCTACTTTTTGTGTATACCCTACTTTGATTTGTACCTATGCTCTTCAGGGCACAGACCGTATAAGTCTGCCCAGCAGTATCCCCACCTCCCAACCACCAGCCCCGCCTCCCGCTACCGGCTCAGACCGTATAAGTCTGCCCAGCACTATCTCTGCCTCCCACCACCGGCTCTGGCACAGACCGTATAAGTCTGCCCGGCACTATCCCCGCCTCCCAACCACCAGTCCCGTCTCCCACCACTGGCTCTGGCACAGACCGTATAAGTCTGTCCAGCACTATCCCCGCCTCCCACCACCGGCTCTGGCACAGACCGTATAAGTCTGGGCAGCACTATCCCCGCCTCCCAACCACCAGCCCCGCCTCCCAACCATCGGCTCTGGCACAGACTGTATAA